>NC_137611.1:18743518-18778775 GCF_963280865.1 Gymnoscopelus braueri
CACACTCGCCCCCTCCCAGACCCACTCACACAGTGAAACACATGAACCGGAAGTGAAATGTCTCAGATTCTGTTTTCGGCGAAAATTACTTTGTGATGCACAACGGGGATGACTGTTCGTCACCCAGACCATAGATTATAGGAGGGGAGGTCTCCGATCGCTTTTCATAGCGTGTGAAAAACCGTTTGTTTCCCTATTATGGTCGAAAATGACTGGGGGGAAAAATGTAAAACCGAAAACGGAACCCAAGTCATGGAACCGGATGCAGTGGTGGTTGAAGTAAGTGGAACCCGAAACTTAGCCTGATTCATAACAGAATAGCGTGATCAGAGCATAAAGATCAATAAAGACGTTAGATCGCATTAATGCGATCCTGGCGGCCAAGCGCGCTATTTATTAGATCGCGTTAATGCGATAATGGCGGCCAATGAGTTAATAATAAATGAAGTTGGCATAACTGAAGTTCTGGATGCAGAGAACCATGCCTGTCAAGATTACTCCTCCTAAGATTACTACACCAAACACAGGTTCTACAAGTACTTAAAACTGCAATCCACTTTTTTAGTGAATTAAGCATGTTTAGACTCATCTGTACGGTAAATGTTATGTTAAATACAATATAACTAACACAACTGTGGTAGTTATAGTTGGTATACCTGCTCTTATGTTGAGAAAGGTATACTCTGTGGTTGAGTAGGACCACTACTGGTTGCAAAGTGGTATTGCATGAAGGTCAAAACCCAATACAGTATGTCCTCTACCCAAATTGGCTTTCCGTTATAGCTCAACAGTAGTACAGCGCTCATGCGTGGGACCTGGGTTCGAATCCTGGGTAGGACATCAAAGTTACAGTTTTCAGCTTTAAACCAAAACCAACATACCCAGAAGTCTTGCTTTTCACATTCCTCCATCACCCCCTTCACCTCCACCTCTGCACTTATTTATTTTCTCTCTCTACGTCTGTCTGTCTCTGTCTCTGTCTCTGTCTCTCTCTCTCTCTGTCTCTCTGTCTCTCTGTCTCTCTGTCTCTCTCTCCCCAGGGTCCTAGGAGGGTCTCCAGGGTCAGTGATCCCTTCTGGGATCTCCATGTGTTCACCGCTCACACCAGCAGCATTCACATTCTTTCAATAAACAACCCTTTATCGATTCCTGACGATGTATGTGGTTCTCAGACCAGTGAAAACCAATTTGTAGGCAGGAGAAAAAGCACACCAAGGACATCTCATGAAGTGCTGGTTGCAGAAAAATAATTCACAACAAGGAGAGAGACCATACCCTCTGTCTCTATTGACCACCACCACACACAAATCCTCTATTTCAATCTAATCAGCCCCACCACTGTTCAGTTGAACCACTTGAGCCCTATTTTACACTCTTGGCTATTTTAGATGCCTGGAGAAAGTCTTAGGACCAAAAGCTCACAATAAAAGTTTTGAACATTGAGTGTGCAGAGGCTTTTTTCTTCTTCTTCGCTTTCCTGAAATATTTCGGCTATGACAATATAGCTTATAGTGAGCTTGTAGAGCTGGTAGTTGTTTTAATTTTCAAAAATGTTTAAAATGTTCAAACAATTTGAAAGATTTTGACACCTGGGTGAAAGTGGTTAATGATGAACAACACTCTTGTAAAGAGGCTGGAGCCAGCCTGGAAACACACGCACCAGGTAACGTTATGGGGCTGTAAAGACGTTTTCTCAGCCATTGCTTTATGGTGTTTCTTTGTGTGAGCATGTGTACGTAAATGCGTGCTCGCGTGTGTGGTTGGCTGCTTTTTACAGGAACAAAACTGGCTACAAAATATGTAATTGTCAAACTAAATGAATTACAGCCCTATCCAATCAAAACTAAAACAAATCTCTCCTAGCTGTAAGCCAAAGTCCCACTGCCTCGCCGGCGTGCAATGTTTCTGTGTAGATGAGAGCTGAGGGGTTGATGAGGGGTTTGTCTGAAAGTTAAAAAGAATATCCTCGTGCTGATCTTGGCATCGATTACCATGACATCGAAGCATTTAGGTCAGCCCTACGAAGGATTATTGTCTCCGCCAGGCCGGGCGGCCGAAGGCTGGAGACTACATTTTCACCCCTGTCTGTCCGTCCTTGTGTGTGTCTGTGAATGGCTAATCTCCGGCACGTTTGGACAGATTGGTGTGAAACATTGCACGCACACTCCCAAGTAGGCCAAGGAAGAACCTCTGGCATGCCCATTTCCGCCATTTTGTGATCTTTGTTAAACACAGTTTTTGCTACTTGTCCAGATTCTGTCCAAAACTCACGCAAATCGGTACACATTATGTCTGTAGTCACGTGATCAAGATGTATCAGTCAGATTTTTCTGATTCCATTTCAATCCGCTATGACTGACTTACAAAGTTTGCAGGCCCTGGGTATAGGCAACCCGGCCTGGTGGAGACCTGCGCTTCGAGGAGCACACTTTTCTAGTTAGTTAGGTTTGTTATGAGTACGGTATGTATTGCAGATTAGATCATATTTCCAAACGGTGGTAGGCATCACATGACTGTGGGATTGCGGGAACACAGCCGGAAACCGCCACCAACCTCTACAACTAGAGAGAGAGAGAGAGAGAGAGAGAGAGAGAGAGAGAGAGAGAGAGAGAGAGAGAGAGAGAGAGAGAGAGAGAGGGGGGGGGGGGGAGAGAGAGGGAGAGAGAGAGAGCCCTAGAAACAAATGAGCGTGGTCGAGCGTGGTCGACGTTCAACAACGACACCAACGAAAACACCAGATGGTCCTCGACACCAAATCTTGACAATTAAACTAGTGTGCTCACACCAGAGATAGAAAAAACACACTGAGAAAAAACAACACAGAGTTCACAAGAC
The DNA here is from genome assembly GCF_963280865.1 of Gymnoscopelus braueri. Classification (NCBI taxonomy): domain Eukaryota; kingdom Metazoa; phylum Chordata; class Actinopteri; order Myctophiformes; family Myctophidae; genus Gymnoscopelus; species Gymnoscopelus braueri. The sequence goes on from NC_137611.1 coordinate 18,746,354, forward strand.
GTGCACTGAGATGATCGCCATGTGTACAACTCTGAGTTAAGCAGTTCACAGCTGCTTCTTTTGACCTGACAGCGAGGAGTTTCACCGAGAGGATGTAACGCATTTGGAGGAACACGCTATCCTTCCCAGTTCCACTCCCTGCATAACAGGTGCCCCAACCCAGAGTGTACAAATGGAACTTGTGAGAGTCCATTTGGTTCCATTTGTACACTCTCTGGGTGAAACTAGACAAATGTGCACCTTGGAGCACAGGTCTCCCTCCGCCAGGCCAATCAGGATGAAAATATGAAAAAAGGTCCGTCTTGATGACATGACTACAGAGATAATGTGTAGCGATTTGTGAGCTGTTTGGAAAAAATCTGTAGGAGTAATAGCAAAGAATGTGTTTTGCAAAAATCTGCCTCCTGGTGGCGCTATAACAGCTAGGCCAATGTGAAATTTCGGCAATCGGATGCTGCGTTCATGATTTGAGGCATTTTGTTCAAAACGAGCCAATCCTATAAAATGTTTATGCCAATCTTAGCCAATCAGGATGGAATATGAAAGATTGGACATATCCTTCTTGATCACATGACTATAGAGATAATGTGTACCGATTTGCGTGATGTTTGGACAAAATCAGTAGGAGTAATATAAACGTTTTTTTTTTTGCAAAAATCGGCCTCCTGGTGGCGCCATAACAGGCGGTTAGCTGTGGACGGAAGGACACACACACACACACACACACACACACACACACACACACACACGGACGGACGGACTGACGGACTGACGAACAGGGGTGAAAACATAGTCTCAGCCATGCCTTTGGCCTGACGGAGACAATTAACACTCCGAATTTTACAGTGGACCTATTATGCTAACAGAATGAAAGGTCAGTGTGTTAAATGAAGCGATATTCAAAGACTACATAAGAGCTACGTAATGCTGCCTGTTCCACAAAAAACATAGCACGCCTGTAGACAAAGACACATGCACTGCAGTACATGCTGTCCACACGCACACACTTTACACACAACCAATACTGACCTGGCCGGTGGCTGAAGAGTCACACAAGGCTGTCGTGTAGTGTCTGTCCAGCTCAGGTGCATTGTCATTTAGGTCCAGGGTCTCTATGGCAACAAGCACCCTGGACACCTGACTGGGATTATCTAGGAGAGCCAATCAGAAAATAAATATCTATGTCATGAGCAAGCATATTAAGATGTACTTTACAAGTAGTTACACACAATGTTACACACATGCATGCAATTCACACACACACACACAAGCTCCAAAAATCACAAACACAGTTGCCTAAATAATTTAAATCACGTACAATCATGAACACATATTAGCACTAGGGGTGCTACAGCCTTCAATCTAATACATTTAATCGATTATCGATTATAAAATATAACCGATAATCAATAAAGTAATACATTTTCAAAAATTGTGAAAATAGCTCATCTACAAGCTCACAATGCATCACAACGCGTGATCAGACTAATCAATTTATAAAACCTCTATTAGAAGTTTTTTTTGGGTTGATTTGTTATTATACTAATTTAAAGAAAATAAATAAACTACAGTAAGACGCTTCTTGGTTATTTGATTACTCGAAAAAATAATTAATAGAATAATCACTTAAAATATAATAAATAATTGCTGCCCTAAATAGTTCACTCATTCACGTACTCACTTCCACACGCACACGCACGCACGCACGCTCGCTCACTCACTCACTCACTCAAAAAAACGACAACAAAGAAAACCAAAACAAATCACTAAAACTGCATTTAATCTATAAATACCCCATTGTAGTTTTTGCTCATTAATAAGTATTATTATTAGTATTATCTTGTTATATTACATTGATGTTTTTTTTTTTTTTATCCCACGATTTTGTAACCCTATTTTTTCACCCAGTGCTAATGCCTAGGCATGTAATCCTGGGCACTACTCTCCCTCTGCCAGCCTGGGGAGAGTCCACAACTGAGCTCATGCTTCCTTCAACGCATGAGGAGTTGGCAGACTACTGCTTATCACCTGACAGGGGGAGTTTCCCCGGTAGGACGTAGCGTGTGGAGGGAACACGTTATTCCAACCAGTTCCTTTCCCCCGGCTGACCATCGAGGCAGTATAGAGACCAGGATTACTGCATGTTTTTTTGTGAGGGAACCTCCTACCTACCCTAGGGGACACGGAGGAGAGAACACGTCCCCAAAGCCCACAGCGTCCCCGGCAGGAATCGAACCCAGGACCTTCTAGCTGTGAGGCGACTGCGCCACCATGCCCCCCCCTTGGTACATTGTTGTTGTTAGCACAGTTTTGCAGAACATGCCACACCAACATTTCGCTGCTTGCACATTACCTGTATGAGTGACTGACAAATAAATCCCTCTTGAATCTCATGAATATTTTGAATTCCTCTCACTCACTCATTCAATCACTCGCACGCACACACACGCACACACGCACACACACGCACGCACACACACACACACACACACACACACACACACACACACACACACACACACACACACACACACACACAAACACAAATGCACACTCACTCACTCACTCACTCACTCACTTACTCATACACAGCCGTTCAATTGTCCTCATGAATGAGGTCAATCTTTCATTGTGCAACAGCACTGTCATCAGCACTCATATCACAGTAGTACATCTGGCTGAATACACAAAGGTGCATTTAATTTATTTTGGTTCTGTTGCTCCCATACTCCCTGCTGGAGCTGGGCTCACATTTACAGATCAGTCATAGTCCTCCACATCAAACTAATCCTTTCCTACTGGATCTGGAGAAAACACTGGAGGGGAAGAAAAATCATTTCATACTGTAGCAGGAGAAAAAGATGTCTCTCTAGTGTGTGTGTGTGTGTGTGTGTGTGTGTGTGTGTGTGTGTGTGTGTGTGTGTGTGTGTGTGTGTGTGTGTGTGTGTGTGTGTGTGTGTGAGAGAGAGAACAAGTGAGGGTATAAGAGAATTTGAATGATAGGAATGCGTATAGTCAGAAAATGTCGAAAAGTGACAGCAAGGCTGGAATAAACAGAGAAAGAGAGACGAGAGAGGGGGAGAAAGATAACAGAGACAGGTTTATCTGCATGCCAAGCGGTTGCATGAGGACGCAGTTTAAATGGGTTGGCAGCAGGCCACTCACACACACACGCACGCACGCACACACGCACGCACGCACGCACGCACACACGCACGCACGCACGCACACAAACACACAAACACACAAACACACAAACACACAGACACACACACTACTTGGACCAGATGGACCCATAGTTTAGAGTGAACAATCACTTATTTCCACATTTTGGGCAGCAATTGTGTAGTACTTAAGACACAATCGGGGCTGGCCCACACATACCTACAGAACACAGACCCACACACGCACTCTCTTACTCATTCAAATCAAATGGGCAATTCTACAGCAACATTTGGGCTCAAATTGATATTGTGACACACACACGCACACGCGCGCACACACACACACACACACACACACACACACACACACACACACACACACACACACACACACACACACACACACACACACACACACACACACACACACACACACACACACACACACACACACACACACACACACACACACACGCCCTCTCCATCTGGATGTGGGGTGCTCCCATATTCTGTGCAGTAACAGTGTGTAATGGACGGCGGCCATTGCTTCCCGGAGAAAATGAGCTCCCCGCAATAATGGCAGTGGGTGAGCTGGGCTGCCTGTGGCCATGGCAGCTCTGCCTACTGTGGCCATTATCAATGCAGCCTCCAACGGTCTGTTTACTAGATAGATCTCATTATTCAAGACTGGCACTCCTATCCACTCCCACCGATACTGCTGCCACAAGAATCCCTGAGTAAGTCTTAAGTAAAGATTAACTTTGTCATAGCCCGATATATACTGTAAGGGAGGGAGGCCAGTGCTGGAAAAAAAAGTTTTTGTTGTTGTGTTTTTCCATTCGTCGCCCACATTGGCTGGTGGACACCGAACCTAAAGTAAACTTAAGTCTCACTATTTCACCAGCCAATTTCATTCTCAAAAGAGAAAAGAAACCCTAACTATGGAAAATAACTTTTAGCAGGACAGTGCATTAACCACTTTCAAACTGGTGTCCCTATTTTGGGCATGTCATTATAAGCAAAATATAAAAAAAATATTAAAAGTTATTTTTAAAACATTTCAAACTTAAAATAATAATAATAGTAATAACAATAATAGTGAAAATAGCAGATCTACAAGCTCACAACGCGTTGCAATGTGATATTGTGAGCTTATAGATCTGCTATTTTTGCTATTTGTCATACATACAGTACAGTATAGGGCATAGGGCTTATGTGGTAAAAGTGTTTTTAGAGAGAACTTGCATGTTTCATTTCGATGCTGACAACTGGACCATTTTCATTTCAATGTTGACAACTGTGTATGACAACGAGTGACCAGCATTGATGGGGGGTTAGAGGGACAGAGGGCTGGGGGAGGTGTGCATTCTGTTGATGATCCTGACTGCTTGCTGTAAAAAGCTATTTAACATTCTGTTGATTTTGGCACAGATGCTCTGGCACCTCTTCCCAGACGGCAGGAGGGAAAACAGACTGCGTGAAGGGTGGAGGTGGTCCTTGATGATGCTGGAGGCTTTTGATAGTATAAATCTCCGGCAGGAGGGGAGAGAGGCACCAGTAGGGCTGGGATCCGGACCCGGATCCAACATTGAGGAACCGGAATCGGTTTAATCACATTTGGAACCATTTCTGGAACCGGTTTTTATCACACTGTCAGAGCTGGCATGTTGACTTCACGTCTGCTAAATACAATATAGTGGTTCTCAAACTTTTAAATTTCAAGGACCACCATTAACTCCTAGAGTGTACAAATGGAACCAAATGCACCCGTAAGGGTCATTAACAGCGAGACCACAGGATTGTCACTGCCACAGTGAGGCTGATCCTGACACCAAGGAAGAGGGAAGGAGGAAGGTAAAATACGAATGGAGTCAACTGGCAACGGACCGTCAGCTACAGGAACGCTACGCAGTGGAAATCAAGAACAGGTTCCAAGCACTGCAGGAGGAGGAGGTGAGCATAACAGCCTGCTACCAAAGCTTCGCTAAAGCAAACCAGCAACTAGCAGCTGAGACATTCCTCCAACAAGTTCCCAAAGCAAGGAGGAAAGACAGATGTCTCGACCCCATAATCACCAAAGCCAGGGAGGAGATGAGAGCCACACCATCCACTGGGGGAAACTCATAAACATTCTTTGGGCCTACGGAGTTCCTGAGAAGATGGTTCACATGATAGTGGCAAGCTAGAGCCAGACTCAAGCCAAGGTTCAAACCTGCGATGGTGACACCAAAGAATTTTAGATCTTATCGGGCGTCCAACAGGGTGACACTCTGGCCCCCTTCCTGTTCATTGTAGTGATGGACCATGCACTGAGACTTGCAATCAATGGCAGAGAGGAGGCACTGGGGTTCACTCTGGTCCCGAGGAAGTCAAGGCGAGTACACTCTATCATGATTACTAACCTCAACTACGCAGATGACATTGCCCTAGTCTCGGATACAACAGAGAAAGGAAGGGAACTACAACTGGCAGTAGGAATGGAGTGCAGGAAGATAGGCCTCAAGCTCAATGACAGTTAACACAGAGGACAAAACCATTGCCACGCGTCGCATCGAGGCCGCAAGGTAGAATGCTTTCAGTGGTGCCCCTGTAGAAGCCGGTGATAGGATGGGGAGACTTGCCCTTTTAAAACTCTGGAGGACATGGCGGTGCTGTCAGACCTTTTTTTTATGATGGCAAAGGTGCTCATGGTTAAGGTCGGGTCATCCACAAAGTGCACTAACAGAACAGGAACTTGATGTTCCTGACTCTTCCACAGCGGCACCATTGATGATCAGCAGCGTATGATGTTGTCTGCCTGCATTTGATCACTGTCTACTTTATTTTGTTGACGTCAAGGGACAGACGTCCTGTATGCAGAGAAAATAGCCGATCTACAATGCGACGCATTGTGCATGTGTAGATCGCCTATCTTCGGTGCAGATATTGGCCATAGAGGGGAAAAGGTGAGGGCTAAGTATAGACTCTTGGGAGAACTGTACTGACAGTTAAATCTGTCAGTACAGTCATGTAGCAGGGTGGACAACAGGGTGCTCAGGACACAGCCCTGCAGTAAGCCTGTGCTCACCAAGATGGATTTTGATGTGTGGCTGCCAACCGTGACTGTCTGCTGCCTCTGCGTCAGGAAGTCAAGCATCCAGTTGCAGGTGCTAGTGTCAACGTTACGTCCAGCAACCTCAGCTTCTCCACCCTGTTGTGGTATGATGGTGTAAAGGCTGAGCTGAAATCGATTAAAAGGATCCTGGCGTAGGTGTTCTTCCTTTCCAGACATGTGAGGTGGAGTGTGGTAGATATTGCATCTTCCGTGGATCACTTGGTTCTGTACGCAAACTGTAGGGGATTTAAATTTGCAGTCAGGCGGGCCTTGATGTGCTGCATTGACAAACCGCTCAAACACTTCATGAATATGGGAGGAAGCATGTAGTCGGTTATTGCGTGGAAACCTTGCCCCAAGCGCTGTATGTCTCTATTGTCAGTGAAGTGGCTGTTGAGCTTCAGTCCATAGAGCCTCTGCTTAATTGTTTGCTTTCCGACTCTTTGCACATAGGGTGACTGGGGTGAGATCGGTTTTGTTAGACACAGAGGTTGAGGGAATGAAATCTGACAACTGGCTCTTACCTCGGTGGCTATTGCGTTGAAGTAATTCAAGGTTGCTACTGTGTTCATTGCTCTCAATGTACTCTGTATGTATTCTCTAGTTGCTGTAAACGATTGTTTTAAATGCTTATCTCTAATCCTTTTAAACATTGAGTCCAGTTTTGTCTTTACATGAATACATCTACCAATCACATCACAGAAAGTTTCCGTAATATATTGTTGCTGACATTGTACTGTATTTTATACTTTATCGTATGACTGTGATAAATAATATACACTCCATAATGTGTCACATTGTGATGCAGCTTGTAGATTTGGTATTTTCAGCACCGTACAACGATGTATGGTATAAATTAGGTCAAATATGAAGTAAGAGCAAAATGACCACTGTGTGAACAGGGTAAATTGTGTCACGTTCTGGAGTGACGGAGAAAACCTAGATGCATAGGATTTGTAGGGGGGGCACAGAGCAAACTTTCAACTTTCAAAGCGCAACCTGTCCCTCTTAAGATGGAGTGAAGCCTGACCTCTCTGGGTGGCGATGACTGTGATGTTGTGCCAATGCTCTCGCTCGCGGTCCAGCTCCATCGCCGTGGTGATAAGGCCGGTGTCTGGGGTGATCCGGAACAGAGCCTCTGGGTCCGACTGGGGATCAATAGAGAACCTGGGAGGGTAGAGGGAGGGACAGATTGAGAGAGATTTTTAAAATATTAATAAGCATGTGAAATATAAAATATTAATATCATCCATAATATAGTAACCAGCAATATGAAAACACACCTGACCTTGACAAATATGAAAACACCATTACATCATTGCGATTAGCATTAACCACATGAACCCCAGCATGCCTATTCTGGGGGGTACATTCGGCAAAAATAGACGATCTACAAGCTCGCAACGCGTCGCATCTGCCAAAGGGATTTAGTGTTGACAGAAAAAAACGGTCCGAGAAATGTATGTCCGTTTTACTGAGAATAGAGGGTTTAAGTAGGCTATATGTGAATTACATCAATACTTATGAATGACAGATTCATAAGGTGTCAATTTATGACAATAAAGCACAGAGATGTTTAGTTTTTTGTAGCCAACGTTTGTTTGTGAAACTAGAATTGATAAAAACTGTAAAGTATTCAGTCCATTCATCAAAAATAAAGTCGTTTACATTTATTGAAATATGAGCGCATGTTTCTGCCTGATTGTCTTGGATTATCTTCCTTGCATTAACCCTACGTTTGCACTGGGGGGGGAGTAGAAGCAAATGGCTGCCGAGATCGGTCAACGCATGGCGCAGCTGTCCAATTGGTTGGACTGTGTGACCGACTGTGTGACCGTACCTTAAACCATTATTTTATTCAAAAATAGCAGATATACAAGCTCATAGTGCGGCACTGAGTGCCGCACTACAAGCTTGTAGATCTTATTTTATTTTTTTAATTGTGAAAATGTGTGCAAATCTTTGAATATATATTTTTTAAGCAATTTTTTTTACTGAAATCAAAATGATATGTATTTGTCTGCGGACCTCCCCCATCTCCAAATATTTTGTTCCAGGGACCACCAGAAGCAAACATTTGAGTTAAAAATGTATATCTATACATTCAAAGATTTGCACACATTTTCACGATTTTATTTTTCAAAAACTGCAGCTCTACGATCTGTGTATATCTGCTATTTTTGAATAGCCAAAGAAAACTTGGCTATAATGGGTTAAGGAATGAAAGGAGGAATGAACGGATGGAAGGAAGGAAGGAAGTTGGGAAGGAAGGAGGAAAAGAAGGAAGGAAGTGGGGACGGAAGGAAGGAAGGAAAGGAAACAGAAAGAGATGGGTGGGGTGTGGAGACAGTGTGAGAGAGTGTGTGTGAGAGAGAGCAAGATAAGGGACTCTGCAACACAAATGGCCTGGGAATTAATATAGGGAGATTATCGCCATTGATAGGGGCTAGCTTTGAAGTGAGGCTGATTATCTGAATAATCTGTATGAGTGCACTAACTATCATTTCACCCCACACGCACTCCTAGCTTTTCAGCTGGCTCTAATTGGGACACGGTTTACTGGGGCTGCTAATGACAAATCACTTCGCTTTCCTCCCAACACCAAACCATAGCCTCCAGACAAAACACAAACATCAGAGGCTGAAGGAAAACTACAGCCAGGGACGGCCTAATGCTCATGACGCGTTGCGGCGCGACGCATTGTGAGTTTGTAGATCGGCTATTTTTGGTGCGGGCCAGTAGGTGAGCAAGTAAGTAGGGTCAGGATTAAGTACTTTTTTTGTTCTGCAAGCTTTTGGGGGTTACTACTTGTATAGGGAAAACTGTCTGGAACTCTGGATCAGAGGATACTCTTTGAATTTGGCTCTGAATTATGTATGTCCTTGTAAACCGTGTATGTCTAACCTGTGTGATTTCCATTTCTCATGTTCCTCCACTTGCTCCTGATTTTCATTCTAGGGAGACACTCTTAGGCTGCTACGTTCTTCATCTAACTCAATATGACGACTGGATGTTTGTTTAGTTTTTTCAGTTAATGCACAAAAATAATTAATTGCAATTAACATAGCGGTGCGTTAAGGCGTTAACGCATTAACTTTGACAGCCCTAACAAAAAACACAAAAAGACAATATCACATACTACTGTATATACTACTATTGTATATCGTGCCATACAGTATATCTTTTATTTTATTTTTTCTATACACATTTCAGTCTGATGACTTGATAACTGCACACAGATCTCTCTTTTTAGACTCAATAAGACATTTACTTTGGCATCTGGCACTGTACCACAGTGCCCACGCTTTTTCAAAATATTTCAAATTGCATGGACTCAGATCTTCCACAAATAGTCAAGGTTTCTTCCCACAGTCCCCGAAACCTGCTGTCATCAAGCCACTCTCAAAAATGAACAATATAGATACCTCTAATGAACAATAGGCCCATATTAAACCTCCGGATTTTCTCACATTCACTGCCAGGTACTATGCATCCGCTTCATCCGTGGGGTGGCAGCGTTTTTTACCATGTTTTGAAGATCTTTGGAGAGTCGCAGAAGCCACGACGTGCACGCACGGATGTAAGCAAAAAGTGTCCGGTGGGTGGGGGAGGATCTCGTCTATCCACTGGAACAAAAACGTTTTTTACCGCGATCAGCCATTGTGTTGCTATCACCTGTTGAAAATGGCTAGTTTTCACAACAAAAAAAAAATCCGAGCTAGTGTTTTTCTACAAATCCTAATATAGGAATGGACGAAAGTGACGTTTTTTGGGATGACCAGGATCATTTCTAAGTTGCGTTAGAGCACCCTCTTGTGGAATTTTCAAAAATACAAAATAAATCTACGTTTATGGCACTCAACAGTTGGATTTGAAACAACGTAGTAGATCTACGTCAGTGTGTTAAAGGTTCTATGACATTAATTTTCACTTTTTTTATTTGTTATGTTTTTTTGGGGGTTTTATGACCTCAATTACACCCAAAAAATCGGAACTTTGAACATTCAGTGGATTTTCTGTGGTCTGGGGTTTTCTGAATAATTAGGCTGAAAAGTAATCTGAGCTTGGCCCTTCGACAGTGAGGTCACAGCCGATTAATCCCGCCCACTCTCCTCCTCGCCCCTCCCCTCCCCTATCCTTTCCTTTGGGGGGGGCGGAGCAGAGGCGATGATTGACAGGAAAAATCCCTCACCAGCGACACCCGCAGGCAAATATTTCTTTTTTCATTGCAGTTGAAAAGGCTTTAGAAATGTGAGAGAAAAACACCTGCCATGGATCAATGGAGTGGATTTTTTTGTTAAAACTTTCTATACACGTTTGAAGGACCATGACAAAGACTTTTAATGTGTGGTAAAACTGAACGTCATGAAACCTTTAAGGAAAATAATTGAAAAGTCTCTTTTTCAACAACTGAACTGAGCTTCCTGCCACTGAACTGCTTTGAAGTCTTCCAGTCAGCACTTCGACAACGCCACAGCACTGTGACTGATCTTGTTAAGGTCTTCAATGGCATCTACTAGATTTTCAGCCTCCGTATTACTGGATCTCAGTGTTGCATTCAACATGGTCAGCCATTATATATTAATAGATTGACTGAAAAACTGGGCTACTTTCTGGGGACTCTTCTGTTTGACATCTACATGGCTTGGAAAACAATAAAATACGTTTCCATTATTATGCAGATGTTTTACATAAATATATGGACTATGGTCCAATATAAGCATTGAGTAAGTGCATTGAACAAATCAGCAGTTGGATGTGCCAGAATTTAATTTAAATAAACTAAGACAAAGTAATAGTTTTGAGAGCCAAGGAAAAAACTATTAAAAGTCAGTTCTCAGCTTGAATAGGTAATGTTAAAAACCACAACCCAAGCCATAAATCTTGGTGTTATCATGGACTCAGACCTGAATTTCAACAGCCACATTAAGACAATTACAAAGTCAGCCTTCTATCACGTTAAGAATATATCAAAGATTAAAGGACTTGTCTCAGCAGGATTTGGGAAAACTTCTCTTCAGTAAACTCAGCTACTGTAACACTGTCTTTAGAGGACTCCCACACTCCCAGGAAACTACAGGTCTGCTACAACTCTCAGTTCTTTTAAATCAAAGCTGAGGACTTTTCTGTTTGTCGCTGCCTTTCATTGAGGTTTTTGATTAATTTCTTGTGCACTGTAATTTTATTCTCTTATTTGTCTATTTTATTTTATTTTAATTTAAATTTTCTATTTTCATAACTCTAATAACTATTGTATAATTGTATTCAAATGTCTTTTTTTATATGTTGCTTTTGCACTTTGTCTTACTGTTCTTAATGTCATAGTGTAAAACACTATGAATTGACTTCAATTGACGTTGAAATGTGCTATACAGATACACTTGTCTTGCTGCTGTTGCTGCTACAGTATGACACCTGAATTTCCCTCCCAAGATCAGTGAATGTTTTCTTATCTAACGCCTCCGTGTCACACCGGTACCTGATGTTATTGGTCAGTCCGGTGTCAGGGTCGACGGCGCCAACTCGGCCCACAGTGCAGGAAGGCGGGCAGTTCTCCGACACATCCATGAGGTAGCGGGCCCGAGAGAACCGGGGGGGCTCGTCTGCGTCCAGCACTGCCACTCTGATGGAGGCCCTGTCCTTGAAAGGGCCCCGGCGTAGGAAGCGCGGGTCCACGATGGGGTTAAGTACCTCCACGGAGAATGAGTAGGAACTGCGGCTCTCGTAGTCCACAGCCTGCGGGAAGGAAGACATTTAGACAGACTTATGTAGAGAGGTTGCAGAAAGGTTGGAAGGGTCCTGGAGAATAACGGTGGACTCTAGTACACTGGCACAGACATTTTATGAGTTTGGATGGGGTCGGAAAGACTAATGCCTAATTTATGCTTTGTCGCACGATGGTGTCGCATGCCCAAAAGTGTACTCACAAGCTCACAAGGTGCCACATCCATGACGCGTTGTGAGCTTTTAGATTGGCTACTTTAAAGTGACAGGAACGGTTTGAATAAATGTGATAGACCATCAAACATACTAACACAACAAGTAGCAAATTGACTGAAAGGCTCAAGGCTGAAAGCCACAACTTCCTGGCAACAGATATTGTTCATTTTGAACCACTTTGAGCAGCACGTGCACGAGAAATTAATTAGAGGTGAGAAGAAACACATCACACATATAAATGTCATAATTTGCACTGAACGGTTCTAACAGCTAAAAACGTGTAATTGTCACTGTTGTAAACACTAGACCCCAGCCATCTGTTTTTGTTATTTTCTTTGGAGCAATTTTGGCTCCCCTGCCATTGACCATTAATCAAATGCCGTTTCAAGGAAAACAACACATTTCTAAAACAGGTAGCATTTCATGGAGGCCACAATCACAATTCATTTAATACACTGACTAGACATTACATTACAGTCCTATAATAAACAACATGTACATAACTGTCTTCCACAACATTGTTGGAAGAGCTCAAGTAAAGCACATGTGTGGCTAACGTTGTTAACTAGCACCTCCTGTAGCTATAGCCACTACTGACGTACTGTAGATACATGGAAAGTGTCACTTCCGGTGTGCTGTCTGCTTCAAATAAATGCAAAACTTCTCAATGGAATAGTAACAATGGCAGATGTCCTAGTTATATTGTGCTATCATATGATACAGATTGGTTAAAATAATGATTTATTCATTCAAATACATCCAGGCTTTTGGCTTCATGCTATGTTCTTTTGTTACAGTAGGCTATGTGGGATTGGCACTACTTTGACAAGGTGGGGAGAATGGAGAGATACAATTGCTATAGCTGGATTGAATGCTGGTAAAACATTCATCCAAGAAACGGTGGTGATTGGGCTACTTGCACAGCATAATTTACACCCCTCCTCTCCAACATTGTTGTGTGGTGCAATGTTGGCAACACACACGTGTGTGTGTTGGTGGATAGAGCTGGCAGGTTCTATCTTTTGTTCTACTGTTACAAGTCTGTTGGTAGGTGTTGTTTAAGGTCTTGTGGAACACTGTGGGAGTATCTTGGACAGCGAGGTGCTTTTTGTTTGAGAATATTCAAATCTGTTTGAAGAAGCGATACACAAGTGCTTTTGAATTTGCATGCTTTGGATGCATGGCTGGGACATCGACAGCTCATTCCAAATAAAAATGAAAACTAACATTTATCAAGGGATTTATACCTCCCTTTAGCATGTAACATCCAACTGTGTTTAACACCACCATGATGACTCATGCTGTGCTGGCTACATAAAGCACGCCTCTTGTTCCTTGCATGCTGTGATACGTCAGCAATTGTTTGTTAGAGATGTTATGGAGCCTATTTGTCGGAGGTGACTCTGTGTGTGATTGCAGCGCTCCTCACCAGCAGGCCGGCTCAGAAGCAATGAAACCTCTGATCAGGTTTGCAGCAATGATTGCTAGACATACACCTGCTGTTGATTACATTTTTGGAGCACAACATGTTTGGGTCTGGTTCAAAATATCTCTTTGAGGTATTACTGTGTGCCTGTGTGTGCCTGTGTGTAGGTGTGTATGCGTGTGTGAGTGTGCGTGTGCATACAGTACGTGCGTGTGAGTGTGTACTCAAAGCGAGTGTATGGATAGGAACCCTCTGTGTCTGACTGGCACACAGCACCGTGCTGGACAGAGGATAAATAGGCTCCCTGCTCTGCAGGCTCCGCTGTCCAAGTCAAAGAGTTGCATAACAAAGAGATAGAGACTGCTGAAGTTCCCTGCGGATTAGAGGATATTGAAATCCACTCTCCCCTTCTGATTTTTCTTTCTTTCCATCTCACTCTATTCTCTCTTTCTCTTTGCCTGTTCATACTTCATAGGCAGCTAAATCTGTAATTCAAACACGGGCAGAGATTGATTAAAAATGATGCGTTGAAGAGAGGTGGTTTGAAGGACGCCGACTTTGAAATACAGGCAAAGTGTGGGGGAAACATCTTTCTCAGGAGGAGAAAAAAAGGAATATATATATAAATATATATAACAATAAATGGGTAATGTCAGGGAGACGGAGTGGTAGCGGGTGCGGGGTGCAGCGGGGAGGAAAAGAAATGGAGGCGGGGGTGGATGGCGGGGGAGGGACAGAGGGAGGTGGGAGAAAAGGCTCCTCTAACAGGTTCCCATTAGAAGGGAGAGGCAGACAATCTGTCTGAGGAGGAGAGGTGTCACTTACACTGTGAGCACACACTCATCACCCTCTGCCCTCCCTTCCTCCCTCCAACACTCCATCACCCCTCGCCTTCCTGCCTCCCTCACTCGCTCTATCGCCCGCCTCCCTCCCCGCCCCCCCCTCTGTCCTAACACTCCATCACGCAACCCCCCCCCCCACACACACACACACACACACACACACAAATCCCGCAACTGCAACCACCGCTTTTCCTTGCGTGCCTGCGCCCCACCAACCCCTCCCCGCCCACCCAGAATGCACACGCTCATCTCTCTACATCACACGCTCGCTGGAGGCACTTATCACACAGCGACCCACCTTTCATTCTCTGCCTGTACTGCCTTTGTCTCTCTCTCCCTCTCTGTCCCTCTCAGGCTTTCTCTCTGCCTCTCTCCCTCTCTCTCTGTGTGTGTGACACACGCACACATATAAAGCAGTGTGCACCGAGGGGAAAGTGAAAACAAAGTCTGAACAGGTACATTCTTCATTCCTTCACTCGCCGCCTCTGTCCCTCGCTCTCTTTCTCTGTCTCTGGCTCACATGCTCTGCACTTGCACAGAAGTAACCTTGTGCTTCAATGCTCACACACACACACGCACACACACACACACACACACACACACACACACACACACACACACACACACACACACACACACACGTTGGTATTACTATACTTATGAGGACATCAACATTATAGGACAGCAATTTTAGAAATGCCGTTTTTTTTTTGTCATACTGAAGCCTAAAGGTCCTTACACACCGGGGCGAATTCTTCATGCGAATAAATACGTTTTTTTTTTAAACCTTATAAAGTCAATGCAAGCGTCCACATCAGTTTCGCGAAGCGAAAAAGCGCCTTTTAATTATTCGGAACGAGTCCGAATTTTGCGTATATTCGCATATTCGCCGGTGTGTAAGGACCTTAAGCCTGAGTTGTTCTCAGTTGCACACCAGTGTTGTGTACCAGACATATCCAATCTACAAGCTCTTGGTGAACTTGATTAGATTGTCTATTTTTGGGGCGCAACACCGGCATGCAACGAAGTATAAATGACATAACCCCAACCCAAATGTTTAACCCTAAAACATCCATTTCTTTTGCGCGGACCAGGACAATTGTCTTCACGATGTCTATTCCTCAAATTTTATTTGGCCCTCATAAGTATGGTAAAACAAGTACACACACACATGCGCGTGCACGCACAGGCACATCACATGCACACCCTCTCCTGAAATTTCCCTGGTACCTGTTCCCTTTTAGAACAGTTACTGAGAATGTAATTACAAACACTGGCATGGTAGGCCTGGCGATACATAATAAATCATGCCACCTCCTAGTCACGCTTGGTCAATTGACTAGAGACCCGGCTGTGTGACCAAAATTGCCCACATGTGCTCGTGTGTGTGTGTGTGTGTGTGTGTGTGTGTGTGTGTGTGTGTGTGTGTGTGTGTGTGTGTGTGTGTGTGTGTGTGTGTGTGTGCGTGTGCGTGTGTGTGTGTGTGGGGGTGATTGTGTGTGTGAGTGTCTCTGTGTGAGTGAGAGAGCGTGCGTGCATGTGTACACAACACACAAATGCATGGCTAGACATTGAGCAAGGTTTTAAATCATCCGGTCAAGATCCCGGGAAGCCATGACAAGGTGAAGCACCATTCTGCCCCCTCCAGCATAATTGAAAGCAAATGAGAAGATTATGTGTGTGTGTGTGTGTGTGTGTGTGTGTGTGTGTGTGTGTGTGTGTGTGTGCGTGCGTCAGTGCGTGCGTGGGCGTGCCTACGTGTGTGTCTCAGCCTCCTGCTGTCCTTGACAACTCTTCATTTTGTGCATTCTAAATGAAGATCATACGTGGGGTGTGTGTGTGTGTGTGTGTGTGATGATGACTGTCGCAGCTCCTGGACGTTTCCTCTGCAACGAGCGTGACTGTGGTGCTAAGAGAACAAAGACACCCTTCTAAATCTCCCGTTTGACTTTGTTCCTCCTCTATCGCGCTTCCTTTTCCTGTCACTTGCCTCTTGCCTGTCCCCCCAATCTTTCCTATGTTAGTCAGATGTGCCCTGTCGTTCTCGTTTCCCTTTAACCCATTAAAACCGAGAAAGCGTCCGTGTGATTTGAGATTTTAACGTTGCAACGTGCCAAAATCTTGAAAGAACTACTGGTTTAGAAGGTATTTGTAGAATCGGTGTTAATGGGTTAATGTTCACTACTCTCTCCGTTTCTTTCTTTCTCTCTCTCTCTCTCTCTCTCTCTCTCTCTCTCTCTCTCTCTCTCTCTCTCTCTCTCTCTCTCTCTCTCCATCTCTCTCTCTTTCTGTCTCTTTCTCTCCCTCGCTCTCTCTCTCTCTCTCTCTCTCTCGCCCTCCCTCTCTGAGGAGATTAACACAATCTCCCCGTGCAAGGAAAACAAACAGATAATCCTGGGCACACTGCAGGCGGGTGACCGCGGATTAGCCAGACATTTTAAGTGAGAGCATATGGAAATTATAACAGCAAATTGACACAGGCAGCTAGCTACATTAGCTTGTCCCCCATGGTATGGGAAAATGAAAGGTGCACATAAATAGCAGGCTTACTGTATACGGCTCACAGCACCCACACCCCGCCCTCGACAAAAAAAAGAAGAAGTGTGAATTGGGATAGCACCACAAGTCGTGTTAATGATGTTATGATACGCTTAATGTTGTGACTCATCTTACTGTTTTGTTAATCAAACACGATTGGATTTAGTAAACAGGTGTAAACAAGTAGGTATGACGTCTTGGCATTTTGCCAGGGTGATTCTCACTTGTTCCTGAACATTCTTTTCTTTTTTTTCTTTCTTCTTCTTTTTTACCGCTGCTGTCATTTACGCGGGCAGTTTTGACACCTTACGCAGTAGCAGTTGAATGTGACTGCATAATAAATGCATTCCACATCATGCTGATAATGAGCTAGCTAATCCCATCCTTTCGACTCACTGACAGAGTGGAAACAGATGCACCACTGCCTGCTTTGAAATTCCCGACTTCCCCACTGGAGCTGCTACTGAGGAGTCTGTGAATTCAACACAACTGGGAACTGGGACATATCCTACATGTAAGTTCCCAGCAGCTCTGACCTTGTGAGCATTCAACATGGACGCCTGGAGACTGCTGTTTGTTCTGATGCCTCGTGAACAACACAGGTACCTTCAAAGGCTTAACGATCACAAAACAAAAACAAATTCAACCCTGTTTGAACCAGCAAGGCAATAATTGTCTGTGATGTTGCATGCCTGTAACCCTCAATTGAACTATAGGTGTACTCGGCAAATGTAATCTGATGCTCTCTCTCTACTGTAGGTTGTCCTCAGACGAGCCCCTCTCCAGTCGTCTTGATCCTCCATGTCCATGTAGGTAGGGGCGGGATCGGGATGCTCTTGTGATTGATGCCTGTGTGCTGGTTCCAGCACACGGCACAGCACAGCTTTATTGGCTGGGAGCTTGTGGTGTCTACGGCGGGGGCATCATTCTCCATTCACTCTTGGTATCCCCCCATACAGGTAACATTTGCACATAGTATTCTGATGTAGCACCCATCCAGGGACTTCTGTATAGGGCAGGCTTCAGTGTCCAGCATTTACAGCCATATACTGTAGAGGAGAACAGACTCAGAGAAGAAGGAGGGTGGAATTCCACACACTGGCCATGCATGCCATTCAGAACCCTCCGGGCAAGACCTTAAAGCACTACTTTAAAGTCTTGCTCTGTCGAGGTGACCCATTGGCACAGGTATTTGAAGTCACTGACTTCTTTCAGGGCAGTGCCTCCTGTTATTGTTAGAGGTGGATGATCCCGGAGGATGTTGATCACCTCAGTTTTTCTTGGCCTTTACCCAAGACCAACCTTGGCACATTCTGTTTCTACTCTGGCCAAGAGCACCTGTGCCTGCTGCACATAGTCAGATAGCAGGCAGATGTCATTAGCATAGTCCAGGTCCATTAGGGCTGCAGCAGGGACTGGTGTAGTAGTAAGACTGAGTTCTTGCTCCCGTCCATTGATGGCCTGCCTATGTCTGTGCCGTTCTGGGATCATCTCCTATAGCCCCTGTTAACTTGGGAGAGACACATATAGGCCCTGAGTATCTTCATCATTATGCCTCTGTGTATCGACTATCGACTAATTTCTTTTTTAAAGTATCACTGGAAAATTGTTCACCCCACTTGAAAGCTATTTTGGTTCTCCCGAATCGTATTCAGTATCATGCTGTTGTCTTTGCAATGACACGTGTCATACTGATGCCTCGATAGTTGTCTGATTTTGAGAAATCTCCAGATTTTGGCACTGGCATGATGTCAGAGAGAGAGAGACCATATCCGGCTTGTTGTTTTTCATGAGAGCTGGTTGCAGATATCCAGGATGATGACGTCTAGATTGCAGTTCTTAACAACCTGCCATGTGGCCCAGCACTTTCCCTTTGCTACAGTTGAGAGTGGATGACTCTCCAGTGAAATGAGTATAAAGGGACCCTCATAAATATGGAGATCTGTGAGGATTGCGTGTAGTTCCTCCACAGCTGTCGGGTATGTGTCCAGCAGCTTCCAGAAAGAAGTGAACCAGGAGGTCACTCTCTCCTCCGGGTTGTTGCCTGTAGCCTTTCCCTCCTTTGACCTTTTGCGCCCACACATCTCGTTGATGATCCGCCATACTGTTGTTTGCACTGAGTTGCCTCCACTCTCCGTACCATCCCCATCAGCTCCGCCGCCTTGATTCTAGAGAAGCTGTTTGGACTCATTCAATGCACTACAGGTATCTACATTTTAAACACACGGCCTGTTAATTAATGTGTGATTAAAGTTTGAACAATGTTTTGTTGTGAGATTTCCTTCACGCTACAACAAACAAAAGGGAGATAGGAGGGGTGCTCTGTCATAGTGACAGAGCATAGAGCATAGAAATAAGACTTGGACTTATGGAATTTTGTTGCATTTCTCAACCATAATAAACATACCGGTCGCCATGTGGCTAATGATTATGTGATGAAAATGTAGAATCATGATGCTTTCTGAGAATCCCGTTATTTTTCCTTACAACGAGGTAAGTTAGATTCCACCTCCAAGATGTCTTTGAATGGACCCTTTTCACAGAAGCCATTTTGGCAGCTGTGTATGTTACATTTAGGAGTTAGCGTGTGCCAGCATGAAGTTAAATGTACAGGAGCTGTCCATGCTGGCACACAGTAACAACAACTAAATGAAACACAACCACAGTGTACTGACTGAACACACGTCATACCCCAAAGTACTGCCGGTTTTCATTCAATCCATTTAATCAGGGGCATTGACCAGGTGCAATGCAATTACGTTCCTGATACAGAAACCTGCTGTAGTCTGTGCTCCCAAGGTCGGGCCTTGTTAAACCACTGTTTAAAGAGGCAACCGCCCAGCGATTGACCCGCTGTGGCTACACTGCTGCAGAGTGCTGCCAAGCTGCTATGGGTGCTGGAGGTTGTTAATGCTAATTCTTCAATTACCTGCACTTACAGCGTGGCCTAGTGCACATGCCGTATCACACAATCGATTAAGAGCATGTATGTTCATTAATAGCTACAGTGTCCACTTTAACCAGTGTCCCTTTTGTGGGCCTTACGTAAAAAAAAAAAAAAAAAAAATCCAACAAGCTCACAACATGTCGTCATGTGACATGTTATGAGCTTGTAGATTTCGGTAAAGAGATTTGGTCTAGAGGGGAAAAAAGGGGATAGTGTAGGCAATCATACTGTATGTGATTATTAGAAAAGAATAACACAGCATGTCAGAGTAGAATAGTAAACAGGAAACAATAACGGTGCAATTTGTGGAAATTGCAAGAAAATAGACCAAAGTTGAGCTGAGTTGAATATAATGGAATAGAATAGAGTCATGTAGAACTGCGAAGAGATCAGTACAGAATGCAACACAATGCATATCCATGGATTTCCAGTATGATTTAGTGACACTGGCAATATCCTCCATTCCTCCCAGTTGCAGCCAGAATGAATCAGAATCAGAATCAGCGTTATTGTCACATCACAGAATGACATCAACATCGAGCCTTCAGCCCCTCTGTTGTGTCACAGATTGCATTAGTCTAGCATCAAGTCTAGCATCAAGTCCCATCTCATCTTGCCCTTGCACACCCTCCTGGAAAACACACTACAAATCTCATAACAATGAGTGAATTAATATGAATAAATAGAGTGTGTTGGAGAGTATATAAGTGCAAATATTCACACCTGTCTACCTGCGTGTTTGTGCATAAATATGAGTGTTTTATTGTGCGTGCGAGTATGTTAGTGCAGGCATGCATGTCTCTGTGTGTGTGCTTGCTTACTTGTCATAAATGCGTGTGTGCATATTTTACTTGGAGGGCTGAATTGGACAGACTGAGTCAGACTCACAGATAAAGTGAAATGGCTCCCAGACACAACCACAGAGTGAATGAGGCATGGGACAGAGCCAGCAAACGGATGTGGAGAAGCGGGGAGTGAAGGACGTGTGTGTGTGTGTCTGTGTGTCTGTGTGTGTGTGTGTGTGTGTGTGTGTGTGTGTGTGTGTGTGTGTGTGTGTGTGTGTGTGTGCATGCATACGTATGTGTGTGACGCGTGAGTCGAGTGCTTGTTTATAGTTGCTTCCACGTTTAAGAGAATCTGTGTATTTGGAAAATGGATCAGGGAGAGAGAGAGAGAGAGAGAGAGAGAGAGAGAGAGAGAGAGAGAGAGAGAGAGAGAGAGAGGCTGTGGCATTGCTTGGGGTTCCTATGAGACTGACAAAGAATAAGCGGTGATAAGAGGCAAGCGGATTTATACATAGTTGCTTGCGGTTGTCGCACACTGAAAATAGCCGATCGACAAGCTCACAATGTGTCGCGCTGCAACACGTTGTGAGCTTTTAGATCGCCTACCCTACAGTGCGCAACACCTGCATGCAGCTAAGTATAACTCAGGCTTAATGACCCAGCTCTCCACTTGAGTCCCTGGCTGACCTCCCTCCCTGTCCCCATTTATACATGTACCCATGGGACAAAGCTTCTTCCTTCTTATCCCCCCCGTCCCCTCTCTCTCTCTCTCTCTCTCTCTCTCTCTCTCTCTCTCTCTCTCTCTCTCTCTCTCTCTCTCTCTCTCTCTCTCTCTCTCTCTCTCTCTCTCTCTCTCTCTCTCTCTCTCTCTCTCTGGTGTACTTGTAGCTTTTTTCTCTCAGCCTCTCTGTCTTCCCTCTTCTGCATTTCTCTGTCATTTCTCAAACTCCATCATCGTCTGACACCACCCTGTCCTGGCTCTTCCCCATCGCTCGTTCAGTTCAGTTTCTGCACTTCTTCAAGTCTCTCTGTTTGCCAGAAATCTTGGTGTAGAGTCATGGACTCATGGAATTCAACAGCATGCATACAGTATCTCCTTTAGACTATATCAAGGATTAACACCATTACTGTAATTACTGTAAGACCGGGAACGCATCTGTGCCATTTTAAGATTTCTTTGGCTATCCGCGCTACAAGCTTGTAGATCTGCTATTTTTGAAAAATTGTGCAAATCTTTGAATATATATATATTTTTTTTTTAAGAGAACATTTTTAACTCATGTTACAACTTTTGGGGGTCCCTGGAACAAAATATTTTGAGATGGGGGGTCCACGGCCAAATACATCATTCATCATTTTGGGTGGTCCTTGATATAAAAAAGTTTGAGAACCACTGATATATATAGCAACATAAGTTTTTTTCAAAGAACTGTTAGGATTTAGAAGACATTTGGAGAATCTCCAGAAGCAAAGATTTGAGTTACAAATGTTCGCTTTAAAAATATATACATTCAAAGATTTGCACAACATGTCCACGATTTCCCCCAAAAAATTGCAGATCTAAATTCAAAGCGCGGCACTCGGTAAGCCGCGCTATGAGCTTGTTTATCTGCTATTTTTTGATAGCCAAAGAAATCTAAAATGACAGAGATGCGTTCCCGGCTTGAATGGGTTAAAGGATTTGGAAAAAACTTGTCAGTGCATTTCTCCTCAGTACACTCAACTACTGTTATGGGGAGGAAAGAAATCGATCAGAACACTGCAGTTGATTCAGAACACTGCTGCTCTAGTCCTCACTAATAAAAAAGAAAATGGATCATATCACTCAATCTTTGCACACTGGCTCCCTGTCTGTCAAATAATTGATTTAAAAAAATACTCTACTACTACTGTTGGTTTATAAAGCATTGAATGGTTTAGGGGCTTTAGGGCCAAAATCTGATCTTGTGCTACATCAGATCTCTATATCCAGACCTCTCAGGGACAGGTCAGAACTAAACGTGGAGAACCAGCGTTCTGTTTCTATACAACATATATCTGTAACAAACTCGCAGAAAACCGCAGGTCTGCTACAGCTCTCAGTTCTTTTTAAACAAAATGTTTTTGTTTGCTGCTTGCCTTTTATTGAGGTTTTAGATGCTGCATTTTATTTCATTAATGGTCTTAATGTTTTGTATCAAGCACTCGTTGTTGATATGTGCTATACAAATATACTTGCCTTGCCTTGAAGTTGATCTTCCTGCACAGTAAAATCCTCAGCGTCAATTGAATTCAGAGAGTGTAAATATGGACAGAAAAAAAACGACTTTCTTCTGTCCATTTTACACTTTCAGAATTAAATTGTTTCAGACTGTGTGTGTCTTTGTCTCCAGGTTCAGGCCGCCAATTTATTCTAATTGGTCGGGTCGGGTAGAGTTCGGCTATTCAAAAATAAGATCTAATACAAGTGTAAGCACTGAGTGAATGTTTCAAGTAGACCGACAAATTAGGTCTAACACGCAAAATCAATACGCCCATCAGCATTCACAACAACCCAAAATATCTCTCTCTCTCTCTCTCTCTCTGTGTGTCTGTGTGTCTGTGTGTCTGTCTGTCTGTCTGTCTGTCTGTCTGCCTTTCTTGATAAAGAAAAGAGGTCACACAGATGCACACACAGATAAAACACACACAGATGTGTCCCCTTATCGATCCGATTACAATGTCGATCCTATGCTGTCGATCCTTTTTAAATATTGGTAGTTGTTTGGTGCTAATCTGGGGCACTCTATCACTTTCATTTAATTTCAATCAAAAGCAGAACATGTTGGTTTCAACTGGTTGCAACATTGAAGAGATATGCCCATGCAAGCCATTAAATTCATGTTCCTTGTTTTTACCGGTAGTTCACCGCAATTCAACAGAAGTCAATACCTTTATTTGAATGAAATATGTTTGTGCCAGTAACTTGATTTCAATGTTGTGACTCTCACAGACAATGTCACGTCTCTCAAGGCATTACGTCACGCCAGGTCCCGCAATAGAATCGATAAGAGAATTGATAGGCCAAAACCGTATTGATTTCCAATTCTCGATAGCTTCCCCATGGTAGAATCCATTTTCGATCCCCATCCCTACGTGAGAGTGGTGTGAAAATGCTCTGTTTTTCTTCCCAATTCCCAGTGAATAACCCCAGCCAAACTTATTTAGAGAATACATGAAGACAAACTCTTAATGCACACAGCCAGCTGTAATTTGAGCCCATCTGCTATTCAGTAAGACCGCAGTCAGCATGCCAAGAATAGTGGATGAAGTTGGATGAAGTGGTATAGTGAAAAGAGGCACTGCAACCCCCGTTTCATTCAGATGAACCACTGTGCCTCTTCACCTCTTCATATTCCTCCAACAAACAGTGTGAGCAGAGACAGCCACAAGGTGTGTATGTGTATGTGTGTGTATGTGTGTGTGTGTGTGTGTGTGTGTGTGTGTGTGTGTGTGTGTGTGTGTGTGTGTGTGTGTGTGTGTGTGTGTGCTCGCACGCACCCTTCGACACGCGAGCCCCGCATACGCACATAAGCACTTATAGATCCAGTCCAATTTTAAAGCTTGCTTATGCGGGGCTCGTGTATCCGCGCGCCTGGTGTAGCCGGTATCACTGATATCAATTGGCTCTTTCCAAATGCACTGAACGCGCGCTTTGCCTCTCTGTAAGCTATTTGTGAGTGTGCATGCGTACGTGTGTGTGTGTGTGTGTGTGTGTGTGTGTGTGTGTGTGTGTGTGTGTGTGTGTGTGTGTGTGTGTGTGTGTGTGTGTGTGTGTGTGTGTGTGTGTGTGTGTGTGTGTGTGTGTGTGTGTGTGTGTGTGTGTGTGCATGCATCACCAACTCCTCGTGCAATTGCAACATGTGTGTCTTCAATTGGTAGTTTATACAGATTTTGCCCAGAGGGGTGCTATGTGCAAGGTCGAGGAAAGAATTCTGTGGCAATGCACAAATCGCCCTGCTGGAAATCCACCTCGCCTCCGGGGGTGGGCGGGGACACATGATGACTTCACCGGCCAGCAGCAAAAATGGATACTGAGCATGTGAGTCACCATTAACACATTGACCGCCAGAGGTTAATAATGTACTCACCAGTGCCAACGTTTTATTGTTGTTTTTTGTTTTTTTCACGTCGCCATAGACGTCGTTAAAATCCTTAAGATTGATCTGTGCACTGTTTGTAAACATCGCGGACATCTCCCTGTGTCTACCAGTCCAAACCACGTGTCAAACGGGGCATCCATTGTTGAGTTAGAACGGTTTATGTTAAACAGTGATCAGCGAGGAGAAAAACTACAATCGAAGAAAATGGCGTTTCAGTGTAGACTTTAGAATGGGAGCCGGCGTGATCGTCAAAACCGGATCCCAAATAATTCTGTTTCCGGTGGTGTTACAATGAAATGTGCCGTACCGGAAAATTGAAAAAAAAAAAAAAATCGAAAAAAAGGAAAAAGCACCACAGCCCGTAGGCTACGGGATCGGCGCTTAAGCGTTGGATTTAACGGCCCGTAGAACTACGGGCCCGGCGGTCAATGTGTTAAGTACATCTATCTATCTATCTATCTATCTATCTATCTGTCTGTCTGTCTGTCTGTCTGTCTGTCTGTCTGTCTGTCTGTCTGTGTATATATATACACCGTATATATATATATATATATATATATATATATATATATATATATATGTGTAGCATGAAGAACTGTGGGGGCTTTATTTTCATTCTGCAAAGTAAGTGCTATTATTATCCTTCATGTTTTCCTACCATAAGCCCTCCACCTTTTTCAGTGCCTTTTTCTTGATTCAAGTGGGGAAAGATACACCCTCGTGAGTTTTTTGTCTGCTTATCACTAAAATCTCAATCCTGCTAAAGCTAGCACAAAGAATGTTTGGGGAGGTGGTGCCAAGCTACGCCTGAGAATGTTCAACATGCTGTACAGGTATCTCCGATTACACACCTGGAAGTAAATATTAATCCGCATTCCATTGTGAGAATTATACCTCGTGTTTCAGACGAAACAACAAACTTACTTTAATTCTGGGTAATCCATTGTTATCTCACCCGGGGCTGTTAGAGCGATATGGGAGACCAGGAAGACAACCATGTTTTAATCATAACTGTTGTACTTTTTTGGAGTTGTCTACGTCTGCAGTGTGTGGGCCTCCAGAGCATATATATATATATATACAATTTGTGTGTTGGGAGATGTGTTACTGTATTTGTTTACAGTGGTTATCTGTTCGTTCATGCGCGATCTTCAAACGGCCGCCTATTGCCGCCTATTGGACCTCAGAGGTACCTAAACATACCTTTAAAAGTTGACGCCCACAGAATCTTAGCGCCTCCCATTGCAAGGATTAGAACGTTTAGTGTGGCCGTTCAGCCACCAGGTGGCGCTTGGTATCAAAATTAAAAAAAGTTAAAGTACTCATTATAAAGAAAGTCCAGTTTGTTTCACATGTTATGTTAAAACTGAAAATAGCAGATCTACAAGCTTACAACATGTAGCTTAGTTCTGCTAAGGCTGAAGTGGTTAATGTATGTTTTGTAATAATAATCAAAATCTGCAAAGTAACTAGTAGCCTAACTAGTTTTCAAACACTGCGCATTGCATCCGTCTATGTGTGTGTGTGTGTGTGTGTGTGTGTGTGTGTGTGTGTATAAAATATATAAAACATATTTTGAAAGTAGCAGATCTACAAGCTCACAGTTGCCACCCCAAATGTAAATAAAGTATTCAATGAAACAGTCTTATATATTATTATTTTTTCTCGCATCACACATGCTGTGTAGTATATATCGTAATTGTTTCCTCTGTAATTGAGACAGTCCAGTTAGCGTAGAGGTTAACACTGATGTCCAGTAATTTTACGGCCCGCGTTCGAATCCCACGCAAGGAGCATGATCGTAACTCGAACCGTAATTAGTGATTTAAAGTTCTAAGTGTATTTTCAAACATTTTACAGTGGTGTAGAGTAACAAATTACACTTACTGAAGTACTGTACATAAGTAAAAATATAAAAATAGCCGATCTACAAGCACGGCATAGTACAATATTTGCCTCTGAGATGTAGTGGAGTAGAAGTAAAAGTATTGAAAATTGGAAATACTCCAGTAAAGTAAAATTACCTCAAAATTGTACTTAAGTAGGACGACAGTACTTGAGTAAATGTACTTAGTTACTTTACACCGCGAGTTAATTCAGCCAAAATCTGTCTCTTGAGTTTCGAATTGTATTCTCTGATCTGCTGGTGCCTGGTGAAGATATAACTTAACTGTCACAACTTGGTATTTATAAACATACTTGTGTGAATTACGGAGAAATCTGAATGAAGTCTTGTTCTGGGGAGGCGCTACGCACTTATGGATTATGGATCTCTTTGTGTCAGTCGTGCGACCTATTTTTGGTGCGCAATACCGCCCGCCAAACGAAGTATATACACAATTGAAACCTAGCTGAGCGCACGGCACAACAACGAGAGAGAGAGAACGCAGAGAGAGAGAGAGAGAGAGAGAGAGAGAGAGAGAGAGAGAGAAAGAGAGACGTGTTGTTATCAGCTATTTGAAAATATCCAATCTACAAGCTCACACGTTGTGAGCTTGTAGATTGCTATTATCTCTCTCTCTCTTTCTCTCAAAAGTATTGGTATCAAAACGTACTTAAATTAAAAAGTAAAAGTACTCGTTATGCAGAATGTCCCGTTTCACATGAAAATAGCAGATCTACAAGCTTGTGAGCTTAGTTCTGCTATTTTTAAATAGCTATAAGGCTGAAGTGGTTAATGTATGTTTTGTAATAATAATCAAAATCTACAAAGTAACAAGCAACTAATGTTGTCAAACACTGCGCATCGCATCTGTGACACACAAGCCACCACAAGCAGGCGGACCTATATTCACACCTCAGACCGCCTGGATCATTGAAAGAAAAACCCATAATCAGTTGAATGTGGAAATACACGGTTTCTGCCCATCCCTCTAACCCATGTAGGCTACCTGTATAAACCATGCTGTTGCATGCACATGAAAATGTAGGCCTACTTAAAATCTCAAAATCGGCCGGGCTGAATTTGCATCTGAACAAATACATTGATAGAACCCCCCCCCCCCTCAAAGAAAGCCCTTCCCTTCCCCCAATAATGTTTGCAGATGGGCTATTTTCAGCACAGGCTACTGTAGTATTGCCTATAGATAAGACTGGGGATTTGTGTAGCCCAGACTGATTGGGTGTCGTTGATAAAATGTTCTTAAAAGGGAGATTTTTTAGGTTAACATCAAGAAGGGCCGGTCAGCTCCATTCACGGCTTTAGCAGGCAAACCCCCCAATACAATGCTTTGTTTTCAAGTGTTGCATTGCGCACAAACGTCAGTAGTATTACAAAGTTATAAAAAATGTGCATGACAAAAAATAAAAATAACCCGAAAACCTACCACTTCCATACAGAATGGGAGGAAGACTTTTCCCCCCCCATTCCAAGTGTGTTTGTCTTATATGCAACGCCAGCGCCGCTATTCCAAAGCCCCGCAAAAAGCACAAAGTACAAACGTATAATAATAATAATAAATATTTATTTATATATTTTCTGAAACTTGACATTCTGCATATGAGAGAGAGAGAGAGAGAGAGAGAGAGAGAGAGAGAGAGAGAGAGAGAGAGAGAGAGAGAGAGAGAGAGAGAGAGAGAGAGAGAGAGACTTAAATCAGGGGTCTTCGACAGGAGGTCCGAGACCCGAGGGTCCTCAGAGTTACTGCCGGGGGTCCAGCACAGAAAGTAGGCTACATTTGGGGAGGCATTGTGAGCTTGTAGATCTGCTACTTTCAAAAGATGTTTTATATATTTTATACATTTGAAAAGCACAGCGAAGCACAGCTATTGGAAATTGGAAATACAAAAAAAAAAAACTAAAATCTTTACTTATGTACAGTAGCCAGTAGTACAGGAGGCTGCTGCCAAGTTAAGCTGCTGGGGACCCCCTGGAACACTCCCAAGGACCCCCCCTGGTAGTGATCTCTCTCTCTCTCTCTCTCTCTCTCTCTCTCTCTCTCTCTCTCTCTCTCTCTCTCTCTCTCTCTCTCAGAATGTCCCATTACTCAAGTACATTTTGAATATATATATTTATTTTCTCATTCATTTGAAAATAGCCGATCTACAAGCTCACAATGCGTCGCCATGGGGTTGGTCGAATCCCCCCCCCCCCCATATCAAAACAGAAGATCTACTTTCGGGAACCTCGGAAACGAGCCACTCTCGTGTTGTTAGTGTGTCTGGGGGGTCTGCAGGAGGGCGAGGTGGGGAAGGGGGGTGGGGTGGAGGATCTCATCAGGTCATAACAAGATCTACAAGCTAACAATGTGTCTCTCCCATGAGCATTGCAGCTTGAAGATATGTTGTGTTTGTTGATCACACAGCTCCTCTCTCTCTCTCTCTCTCTCTCTCTCCGAGTACGCAAATGAGCCACGCGGTCTTACAACGTACTGTAAACACAAGCACTCGCTAGCCCAGATCTGCTATTTTTTTTTAACCTTGTGAAAACTTGTGAAATGGGAAAATAGCCGATCCGCTTTTGGGGGCAGGGAAACTAGTTTCTAGCCTACATGAGAGCTTCCTTTTCTCTCAGGTTACAGTAGTCTATTCACACCTGGCTTAGACCGTGGAGTGTCATGTGTCATTGTTACAGTTTGGGGGTAGGGATCATTTGCATCTTTTGTGCGTAGTAGATGTGATTGTGTGTGTAAAGTGGTATAGTGTTTCACCGTGTCAACTCGAATGCTACTGAACAGGGATAAATTAATTAATTATTATGGATATAAATATAATAAGTAAACAATCAACAATTCAATGGCATTGCCAAATGCACATTTTATATGACCACTTATTTTATTCTTAGTTTTAACTGCACCCTCAAAAAAAAAATTTCATTGCACCTTCAAGCTAAGCTTCTGATTAAAGAAGTTAGGGACGCTTGGGGTTTCACCGTGTAAAGTAACTAAGTAAATTTACTCAAGTACTGTAGGCCTACTTGAGTAATTTCCAGCTTTCTGTGCTTTCTGTGTGTGCACTTACACCGTGTGGCGTGTGTCTCTTTCTTTGAGCGGGGGAGGGGGAGTTCTATCAAGCCAGGCTATTTGTTCAGATGCAATTTCAGCACAGCTATTAAATAGGCAAAAGAAAAAAAACAATCTACAAGCTCACAACGAGTCGCGATGCAACGCTATTATCTAACATTTTAGTCTAGAACAAGTAACTGTATTTTCCCCTGTATGAGTCCTCATGTGTCTTTTTAGATTACTTGTTTCACCAAAACCTTTGGTACAAACGGAACAAGTAAATGTTTTTCCCCCTGTATGAGTCCTCATGTGTATTTTTAGGCTTCCCATGTGACTAAATAATGAATAATCAAACAACAGTAGGCTATGTAGTACATGTTTAATAATAAAATCACTGATCAAAGTTCGAGTTTCTAGCTTTCAAAAACAAAAAGCTGACTTTCAAGCTCATTGCCTGGGATTCAAACCCGGGCCGTAAAATGACAGGGCATCAGCTGTAACCACCATACTAACTTGACTGTCTGAGTCACAGAGGACAGAAGTAATTACAACACAGCAGTTGATTCGGGATGAATAATAACAATAGGCCTAGTATATATGTCACAGTACGTTTGGAGAACCAGTACGATTGAAGACAGAGCGCTCGTTTTTAGGCACGGGGCTCCTTCGGGGCGAGGCGGGGCTTTTCGAGACAGGGTTTATTAGCGAGGCGCGCGAGGAGGAGAAGGAGGACGGCGCTGCGAGGCGGGGGGTTATTACGCGAGGCTCGCGAGGAAGAGGAGCCTCCTCCTCCTCCTCCTCCTCGCGTAATAAACCGTCCCGTCCTCTCCTTCTCTCCTTCTCCTCCTCCTCCGAGGAGGAGAAGGAGAACGCGGAGAGGCGGGGCTTTGATGCGCCGAGCGGACCTGTCTTTTGTTGTTCCCCCCCACATAGCAACCAGGAAGCTACGCTTGGGGAACCATAATATCTATGAGGGGAACGCTGAACACGCGTTCACACGCACACGCTTGTCCATGACGGAGGCGCGCCGATTTAGTGGAGCTTGAGGCCGAGGAAGCGCGCCCTCGCGCCTCCAGGCGCGAGTGCCCGCGCTGACCCGGCCGACGCTCCACTAGTCGACTCAGCGCCGTTTGATTTGTAAACCGATAGGGACAGAATAGTTCTTTTCATGGATCACTGTGTGTGTGTGTGTGTGTGTGTGTGTGTGTGTGTGTGTGTGTGTGTGTGTGTGTGTGTGTGTGTGTGTGTGTGTGTGTGTGTCAGGGAGAAAGTAAAACAAAAGCCAGAACACAATAAAAGTATCTAAACAGTCCTGCTTTCAATAAACCAAAAAAAGCATGAGCGCGTGCGCGTGTGTGTGTGTGTGTGTGTGTGTGACTGTGTGTGTGTGTGTGTGTGTGTGGCCATATATGTTTGTGCACAAGCCTGGCTTGTGGCTCCCTCTAGTGCTGGGTGGGTGGTAAAAACGAGCGCGCTTTCTTCAATCGTACTGGTTCTCCAATCATACTGTAACATATATACAACGTTTGTCTGTCTGTCTGTTTGTCTGTCTGTCTGTCAGCGCGCACGAGATGTACTTTGTAGATGTTACAATCTATCTTTAATAATACTAACTAGATGTGGTGTAAAGTAAGTTATTTTACTCCACTACAATTATTTGAAAACGAACTAAGCACATAGTTTGATGCCAATACTTTGTATTGGCTTTGTAGCCTAGTTTTACTCAGTAATATTTTTAACACAGGCCTTTTACTTGTAACAGAGTATTTTTATATTGTGGTAAAAAACGGGACATTCTGCAATAGATTAATATTACATATTACTTTTTAGTTACTTAAAAAAATAAAATAATTGAACAATTAAATAATCTAGATTTTGTATTATTATTATTATTATTATTATTATTATTATTATTATTAGCCCACAGATTATTTTTGGGACAGAGATGGCAGATGAGCAGGCATTTAAATTATAAGATTTAAGGATTGTGAATTACATTAATGTATCAATGTATTTACTTAAATTAATCAATTCATAAATAGACATATACCTTAATGTAATGTAATCTAGAGTAATTTCTTTCCTCTGCAAACATTTTAGCTCTCTTATGCCACCTACTGTCCACCTACTGTATTGCAGCCCAAAACACACCTCCAAGCCATAGCCAAACCCCCAACCTTTCACAACCTAGGGTGAGCTGAGTCCTGGTAGGTACCTTTCAGAGACTGGGGCGTATAGGTCAGCAGGTAACCACTGTATGTCAGAAGTGTCGGCAGTGTCCGCCGGCGCCGGTCCAGTGTCCACCGTTGTCTGAAAACTGCACTTTTCTGACCTCTGACCTCACTAGACGGTCCGCCACACTTTTCTTTACACCTCTCGGGCTTATCCGAGAGTCTGGCGTTGTAGGGGAGGTGTCCCCGCACGCGTGCGTATGTCAGAAGTGTCGGCAGTGTCCGCCGGCGCCGGTCCAGTGTCCACCGTTGTCTGAAAACTGCACTTTTCTGACCTCTGACCTCACTGGACGGTCCGCCACACTTTTCTTTACACCTCTCGGGCTTATCCGAGAGTCTGGCGTTGTAGGGGAGGTGTCCCCGCACGCGTGCGTATGTCAGAAGTGTCGGC
>NC_137611.1:18778975-18873975 GCF_963280865.1 Gymnoscopelus braueri
TAGTAGATTTTTTTTTTTGAAGATTCAAAGCAAGGGGTCTTGGTTTTTTTGTATGTTTTTCTCTATGAATTGGAGCTTGTCCACATACCTGCCCTCTGTTGTGCTTTAAACCATTAAGACGCGGGAACGCATCCGAGTAACCACTTTAACCATTATGTTATACTTTGGCTATTAAAAATAGCAGATATACTGTACAAGCTCAGAGCTTATTTTTGATAAATCGTGAAAATGTGTGGCAAATCTTTGAATATATAATATTAAAAGCGGACATTGTTTTACTCAAATCTTTGCTTCTGGGGGGGTCCCTGGAAAAAACATATTTTGAGATGGGGGGGTCCTGCGGCCCGAATACATATAATTTTGGGGGGTCCTCGACATGAAACAGTTTGAGAACCACTGATATTATAGCAACCAAAAACCGTTAGGATTTAGAAGACATTTGGGTTCAAAATGTTCGCTTTGGAAAATATATATTCAAAAATTTACACAAATTTGTCACGATTTTTCAACACATAGCAGATCTACAAGCTCATAGCGCGGCACTCGGTGCCGCACTATGAGCTTGTAGATCTGCTATTTTTTGAATAGCCAAAGAAATCAAAAAATGACACACAGATGCGTTCCCGGTCTTAATGGGTTAAGGGTTTTCGTGGATAGATAGGTTTACCTTCCCTTAATAGCTTTTTTTAATCCATAGCCTCACGTCTGATATACATCCATGGTCGTTCAGTCTGCTTTCTGTGTCTGTGAGTCACCGTGACCTTGCCTTTCACAGATAGCTAAAGCCCTGCCAGAGAGACATTTGACTGACAGGTGAGCTGAGGGCAGCCTCACACAACACACACACACACACACACGACACACACACACACACACACACACACACTAGGGAAATGCACACACATAAGCTCACATGAGGGCGAGAGAGCACACACACACACACGACACACACACACACACCACACACACACACAACACACACACACACACACACACACAACACACACACACACACACACACACCACACACACACACACACACACACACACAGACAGACAGACAGACAGACAGACAGACAGACAGACAGACAGACAGACAGACAGACAGACAGACAGACAGACAGACAGACAGACAGACAGACAGACAGACAGACAGACAGACAGACAGACAGACAGCACAGCATGCACACGGCTTTGGATGTATAGGGGCACACACAGATGCATAATTTGGGATTTGTGTGTGTAGCCTTTAGTGTGCACACAAAGTTATCCTAGGCTAAAGACATGTGACAATTCATGCATGGAGGGCCCACGCACGTGCACACAAACACACACACTCACACTCACACACACATAAAAAAGGACATTGAAGAACGAATATTTGCAGATGTTGATGGTTCCAGACACATGTAGCAAGAGTCCACTGGGGGAATAACAGACAGTCTGACAGGCTTTACTCTTTGACCTGACAAACACAAATGGACACAATGACTGACAGACAGACAGACTGGGGCAAATACTGTCAGACGTCTCGTTAACGCGTGGGCAGTACTGCTAAACCGTGTTATGAATACCCAAGGCATGAGCACGCAACGGCATTACACAAAACACACGCACAATTCAAATGTTGACAAGGCAAACGGCACATTCGCCCACACACACACACACCCACACACACACCCCCACACACACACGCCACACGCACACAGCCTTCGTCAGCATGCAGAGGACAGGGAGACAGGAGGAGAGAGAGACATTTGGTTCAGAGACAGAGGGCATGGTGTCAGAAAAGGCTCCCTGTCTTCAGAGGGAAGTGACGGGCTGATGGGGAGGCGCGTTGATGGCATGTTTTCTCTGACACTCTGCTTCTTCAAATATTGAATAAAGCAAAGAATGGCATGCAAAACATGCAGACAATGGGAATGATCCACTCTGTGTCTAACAGTGTGTGTGTGTGTTGTGTGTGTGTGTGTGTGTGTGTGTGTGTGTGTGTGTGTGTGTGTGTGTTGTGTGTGTGTGTGTGTGTGTGTGTGTGCGTGTGCGTTGTGTGTGTGTGTGTGTGCGTGCGTGCGTGCGTGCGTGCGTGCGTGCGTGTGTTGTATGCATGCAGGGGGGAGGGGTGTGTGTCGGAATATGTCTACACAAGTGCATTATTCATACAGTACAGCACAGTATATGTGCGGTGTACATTGCGTGCGTGCATGTGTGTCATGTTTGTCTCAGTTGGAATCAAGGACACACCTGGCTGAAAGTGCATGTGCTTTCATTCCACATGGTGTGGGGACTGTACATATGGAGCTCTACTTCTAGTGAAGAAAGGGACAGATGGCAGATGAATGGATGAAGGGATGAGGGGGGCTTCGTGTGGAGAGAATAAAGGGGGTCACAGGGCTCACTGTGGGCACCATGCCAGCTGTAGTCATGTGGAATGGGCAACAGAGTGACAAACCTGCGTCCCCTTGCTGGACTCCAGGAAACCATGTGGAGAATAATTAAGAGTAGCCTTGATGTCCGCCACTCACATGAACATGAAGAGCGTCTGCACAGATGCGGCCCGACATTATTCACAGTTTCACACTGAGTGCACATGGCCACATGGTTACATGTGTACACCTGTGCAACACACACACACACACACACACACACACACACACACACACACACACACACACTGTTTGCCAGACACACAAGAAAACACTTCAGACGCTACAGTAGCTCGCAGTAAATGAGTACATTTGCACGCACAGACACACACACACACACACACACACACACACACATACTGTATATGCACTCACAATCCCGGTGGAAACAGCTTACAGCTCTCTGCCGTTCAACTCAGAACCCAACCACCTGACATCAACACCAACACGACCAGGGCTGAGAGACCCCTCCCCTCTGCCATTCCTCTCAGCTATAGGACCTATGGTCTCAGTGGCAGACGGCAGAGGAGGAGGAAGCGGGGCAATGCTGCTCCTCGACATTCGTTAGCCCTCCTGCCCCCTCCTCTCATCTTCCACTTTAACCCTTCATTAAGCCCACTCAGCGGGCTTTAACTCTCTCACTGCCTGTGCCTGGCGAGAGCCGCGGCATCGCTCTGCCCAATTCGCAATTCCCCACTGGGACATTCGCAATTCCCCACTGGGACGCTCAGAGTCAATTAGCCAAGATGAAAGCCCACGCTGAAAGCGGCCTGCCGCATCACAGCCGAGGAGAGATTAACAAGACTCAGGTGAGAGCAGGAAAACAAACAAACGAATGAATTACATTAAGCCTGCAAATCATCTTGACACCACGTGCACTGGGAGAGAAAGAGAAGGAGCAGGATGGAGGCAGGGGATTGTCAAGGGAAGGTGAGCGCACTTGTTTTCTCACAAATGCGCACGCGCTTGTCAGCGATGACAGAGAGCTCGTGAGTGTTCTGCTGAGAACAATGCTGGGAGCGATAGCAAAAAGCTGCAGAAGGAAAGAAATGAGAGCAGAGCACAAGCATCTCAGATAGGGATGCTTCTTTGGTCTCATGGGGTCCTGGTTTTCTTTCACTGTGGCATCAATAAATACATGCTTATCACTCATAAAATTGAAAGGAAACCGGTAAAAGTAACAAAGAGTATGAGAACAGGGGGAGTCATTGCCAGCAGTATGCAAACTGTAGTGTACCAGTGTACCAAGTGTACCATGGCTTTTGGGGAGATCACTTTCTTTTCCTTTCTGAAGAGGACTGACTATGACTCTTGTTGCAGAGAAACTGCTGCAAGCAGGGTGCAAACTCCTGGGGACTCCAGGGGGAGCTTGGTTGCTCTTAATAAGACATGAGCCACCCTGAATACATGGTTTTATTAACATTTGGGAGGGGGGGGTGCTCTATAAAATATTGACAATATGCTATTTTTGCCATGCATTTCTATCTGTGAGTTCATCATTGTGGACCATGCATAACATTAGGCTATTATTGATGCATGATTCATGCATGAGGGGTGATTCATCACTAATTCACTTTAACCCAAGACCTGAGGCCAATTCTACAAATGTCTTCTAAATCCCAACAGCTTTCTGAAAAACTTGTTTTGCTATATCAGTGGTTCTGAAACTTTATCATGTCAAGGACCCCCAAAATGATATGTATTTGGCTGCAAACCCCCATCTCAAAATATTTTGTTCCAGGGACCCCAAGAAGCAAGATTTGAGGTACAATGTTTTGCTTTAAAAATGTATTCAAAGATTTGCACACATTTTCAGGATCTTTCAAAAATTGCAGATCTACAAGCTCATAGATCTTGAGATCTGCTACTTTTGAATAACCAAAGTATAAAATATGGCTAAAACACTGATGCTTTACCGGTTTCAATGGGTTTTAATGGGTTAATAATTAATAAAGATACCAGCATTCCATCATTTGCCGGTATCATCATATCATCCAATAAACTTCACACTCACTTTAACTCAAGGGAAGTTCAGTTGTCATAGCAGCACCGCAGTAATAAACCCATATACCTACAGGTATATGGGTACAGAATTGAATATCTATAGGGCAACACTAATTAAAATTACATAACAATATAATAATGATTATAAAAGAAGACTCAACATCTGACCTGGTCATCAGCACTGGGGCTCGTCGGGTTTGCATAATGTATGAATCATTATTAAATAGAGGTGTCATGCCATTCTATGACCAGTAAAAAGGGTAAAAATAGACTCAAGACTTTGCAGATAAATTATAGGCACATGTCCAATCTCTCTCACCAGTAAAATGGGCATATACGTACGTATACATATGTGTTGAAAAACGTTGAAATGAATGGCAAAAATAGCATTATTGTCATTTGTCAATAGTTTGGAGACACCTCAAATTTTCAAAAATGATGAATTCTGGGGAGTTCACGAGACATGTAGTTTGCACCCTGATTGCCACGCTTGGAGGTGAAACAAACATTGTTTAAGTTTTATGTTCAGGGACAGCAGGGGGGCAACACACCCTTCAGGAGGTGCTGTATAAACACACTGGAACAGCTTCGCAAGGCCGTGTTGAAGAACAAGTAACGGACAATGGTGTGATGCTGTTGTGAATATATCCACAATGAGCCTCAGTGCTAGCAGACACCCCCAAAGCACTAAGAACTAAGAAGCCATGGTACTGAATAGTTAGATGACGGTTGAGCTGTAACGAGCACTACAGGGATTACAGCAGGCAACAGTCACAGCAAAGACTAGGCTTTCTCTGTTATGTCTAAATGTAGGATAACAGATAATAGACAACTTCAGTTATTTACGTACTAAGTACTAACCCATATACAACAGTAGTTTATGATTTTTAAATAATTATATTGAAATTACTTAAAATGAGAAACGTTCTCCATAACTGTTGAAAAAAAACTGCTGTCTGCAAAAGATTATGCCGTCATGAGTGGATTACTTACTAAAACCAGCTCTACTTGCAATACTCTGGTAGCCTCTCTACGGATAACTGTGAAATTAAATGTATATCTTTTGTATTTGTTGGCGCCAGTGTGAGTTTCCCAGGGTGGACTTCTTCCACGCCTGACAACACAAAACCAAACATCACAGATCTCCAAGACATCTAAATGTAATGAATGAAGTTTCAAAAGTAACTGCATCGCAGACGTTTTTCTCTGCCGTTCAAGCCCATACATTACATTTTGATTTCCCCAGACGTATCAGCAGGTGGAGATCTCTGAGGCTAGATGTTCTCTGAATGGCAGTTGAGGTTGGGAAGATTTAGCTGTTCAAACACCAATTTCCAAAATGCAAATAACATATTTAGCATATATAAGAATTACCAAATTATAATATAGGTACTGTTTTTCACATTATTTGAATTTCCAGCATTAAAAAAAGATGTTGCCCTGTCTTTAATAAGAGAGGGAGGAGAATCTCACAGCTGGAAGAAGGGGCCAAGTGAAAGAAGCACAAAGACCGAGCAAGACTTTGAATGCCGGGTATCGACAAAAAGGAGTGGTGATGATGCTTATTTGTATGGTGTTGGATTGAGTATTGAGCCGGCAGTTGTGGTGGTACAATGCAGTAATGATAAGCATGGCTACTTACTGTAGCATCAAGCATAAGTCAATAGCAGAGCAGAACATTTTGAGTGTGAAAAATAACGGTAATGGAAGTAATGATCAAAGCAGCACCTATTCACCTAATATCAAAATGGGGTAATAGAGGGACGTGGAGTACTGCTAATGTTAAGTGAGTCAATCCAAACACTATTGCTTTCATATCTAAATACACTTGACAGCTACATTTACTCCCACATACTTAACTCCCACATATGTACATGGTGACACACAGTGAGTGTACTGTACACACAAAGTACAAAAGCACGCACGCACGCACGCACGCACGCACGCACGCACGCGCACACACACACACACACACACACGAGAGAGAGGTGGTTCACAACATGTCTTAGCATATTATATCTATATTATAGACACGTAATATCATGATAAGACATCTGTGCTAATCTAAGCTGTATAAGTGCAGATGTAAAGTGCATAACTCTCCCAAGGACCTATAGGCACACCTATACGAAGAGTGGGGGGGCTGCAGTTTCTTTCTGGCGAACATTGTCGCATGATCAGACTGCTGAGAAAAGCCTTGGAGAGGTACTGGGAGAGAGAGAGAGAGAGAGAGAGAGAGAGAGAGAGAGAGAGACTGAGATCCACTCAACTGAAACATCAGTGCCATCACTGTAATGAGAGGAGATCATTCTGTCCTGAGCAGAGAGAGGACATACAGGGACGAGTCGAAAACGACAGAGGGGAAGCGACAGGGGAGAGAGACAGAGGAAGACAGACAGAGACAGACAGAGAGAGAGAGAGAGAGAGAGAGAGAGAGAGAGAGAGAGAGAGAGAGAGAGAGAGAGAGAGAGAGAGAGAGAGAGAGAGAGAGAGAGAGAAAGAGAGAGAGAGAGAGAGAGAGAGAGAGAGAGAGAGAGAGAGAGAGAGAGAGAGAGAGAGTGAGTGAGGAAGAGGTGATGATGAAAGTGGATGTTAGAAACTGCTAGAGGACAGAAAGAGAAAGGGGATGCTAGGATGGAGGGATTGTTCTAGATAAAATGTGGTGGTGGGAGGAGATAGAGAAAATGCTGCTGAGATAGAGATAGAGGGAAATGAGGACAGTGACCAAAAGAAATGGCAATGGACCGAAAGCAGCGGTCACTGGGCGAACAATAACTTTTTTCCCCCTTCTTCTTCTTTTTTTTGGGCAGCAGTACAGAACATAGAACCAGATACTGAGAGAGTAGACAACCACTGGGTACTCGAGACAGTTAGTCCTCAAACTGTCAGAGGCAAAGACAGACACTAAAGGTCAGAGAGAAGAAAGGATGGACTGAGACAGACAGAGAGACAGTGACTTCATTTGAAATCCTCGGCCAGTAACACTGAACCATTGGAAAACCTCATATAACAATACTGTTGTCAGTGGCAGGGTCCAGGTGTAGTAATTACGCTGCCATTTCCATCACTCATGTTAGTATGCAAGTTTCTCATTCCGCAACGTGCTCAAATCCTGTCATTTACATGGCACTCATATCCATGGTGTCTGACAGAGCCCTGTCCCATGACTATCATTTGCGATCACACATTTTCCAGAGGTCATTAGTCACTGTCGCGGTGGGTCGTCCAACTCGGCTCCATGATGGAAAAAAAAAGAGAATCATACATTATTTCCCCTCGCACATAATTCCTGGTGTCAGCCAGGGCTATCTGTCAATCACGTCAAAGTCAGTTCCGGTACGCCTGGAATGCGAGGCGGATCATCTGTCAGCCAGGGGCCATCCGTTCGGACGGGCTGCCTCTGTCATTACCCTCACGTCACAGGCCCATGCGGAATCACAATTGCAGAGTCAGTGAAGATCCAGGAAGACCAGATTGGGGCTGAGCCTGAGTAACGAGCACTGGGGTGTTTTAATTAATGCCTCCTTTTCCTTTCAGTGGTAAGACTGGGTTTCGATCGAAACGGGAGATCAGACCAGAGGGAGATGGGCGACAGGCCGAGGTCACCACAGGGGAGATTAAGTGCAAAACCAGTGGAAGGAGAAAGAGAGGGAGAGAAAGGGCGGGGGGGTGGATCTGGCAGAGACTGGCGTCAAGAGGGACAGACTCTTCCACTGAAGCCTAACACAGACTGTCAGACAAAGAAAGTCTACAGTTTTGAGTAAGGCTGCAACTATTGATTATCTTCTTAGTGAGTATTCTATTGAAAACTTTTTTGATTAATCGAATGATTGTAGAAGCACGATTTTTGGATAATTAAAAAGGTATACTAATCAAAAAGATTTTTTATAATGAGTTAAATCTATTATAAACCACTTAAGCCCTATTTTATACTTTGACGTATAACAATGTCATGCAAAAACAGCACAAAATAGCCTCTCTACAAGATCAACTTGTAGATCTGCAATCATTTTGATTAAAGTTGATTCAGCTGTTGCATGCACCCCTATAGTTTTGAGTTACTTGGAAGTTGAGACCAACAAAAAACACCACTATTCGATGCCACTTCAATTCCAAATGGAAGAGAAACATCCAAAAAAGAAATGTAACAGTCAAAAATGAAGTTCCATAAATAGCACGCTTGTTAGTGATTCGCCTAATTGGGCTCATTGCCACCTCTCAGCACATGGAAACTTCATTTTACGACGCATACAAACAAATACAAATGTAACTGTGATGACGGTACACTTCCAATCACTAGGTCAGACCAAAAATACAACTTAAGCAGTGTGTCATCCTGATAAATGAATGTTGCCTTACAAGCGTTTAGGCTACAAGCACAAAAATAGCAAGGTGCCAGAGAAATCCCTCCTGATACTATGAAACCCGGCAATCCACTTCCCTCATCCCTGAGGGACTTGGTTACATATTAAAGGACAATGCACAATAAAAAAAAAGAGAGGCAAGAGCCACGTGGGAGTAAGCAGAGTGGCCATGGCAGAAACCATCACTCTTCCTGCCACGTCTTTAGCCATAGTCTCCCTGACCCTGTCCGTGTTTGCCTGGGAGGCCAGGTCCAGCACTGCTGACAATAAAACAAACGGACAGGCCCCAATTTATACAGTCTGGTGTCATGACAAGGGATAAACAGCACGGCGCTCTGGGGCCTCTCGGGAGACAGTCAGCGCTAATAGCAGCAGGACTATCATCATTGACGTCGTCATCGTCACCATCGTCCTCATCGCTGCTGTCACCATCAAAACCAGCGATAGTGCTGGCAGAGGCTCCTAAGTGCCTATAAAGCTGCTGGGGAAAAAAGGACAAATGGTGACTCTGATTGGACAGCTCCAGTTAGACCATACACTCAGGGGACACACTGTTTACTTGGGTGGGCTTTATTCATTCGTGTCACTGAATTAATCATGTAGAAAACAAAATGCAATTGCCTGTCGGAAGAGTGGTGAAGGGGGGGCATTCTTGAGTAGCTATAGAGCTAGGCAGCCACCGTGGAAGCTCCAACGCGATGGGAATGACAAGAGCGCGGCTGTCGTCGTCGCTAGTGGATGAAAAACAGCACCTCTCAAATGAGGCGAGGCAGCCCGGCCGCCTCTTGCGCCTGGCGAGGACCACGATGCGCAGGGAGCACAAACGCAATTATTTTCACGCCAGCTTTGTTGTTTGTCAGAACTGGCGAAAGTTTAAGGACTCCAGACCAATATACTGATTATATGACAGCCCTAAAAGCACCGGGGTGGACATGAGATCAGCAAGCCGGGAGTCATTATCAAGACCAATAGACTCATTTGTTTTGCAGTCAGGATACAGGTGTCTTCAAGAATCTTCAAGAATGTTCGATCATCAGAGGCATGTGGCCCTGCTTTGGGTGCATTTCTTTTTGAAGATCGGATCACACACACAGCATCAAACTATATGAAATAACATCTCACATGGGAGATGTACGTGAATTTAAATTATTGTCAGAATCTGGTGCTTGTGAGAAAAAGCACACATGATCACCTGACAGATGGTATAACGTAGGCACAGGGGTTATTTTCTCACAGTGTGAAAATCATTGTGCTGGCACCTACCAATGTTGCCAGCTGGTCTTCTTCAAAGCACTCTGTCTCAGTTAAGTCCCCCAAAAGAGAAGAAGAAAAAAAACTCTATTTTCTTTATTTTGTCACAGCTCCCCGGTGTCACCATCCTGCTCTGGGCTGTAAAGCTTTTGTGGGAATGTAACTGAAAGCTTGTACTGATAATGGTGAACATTCTGAAAATACCTTTTGAAAACCCAGTATCTCTATGCCAAAGGTACAGTACAGGCCTAGTGCTGTTCACTTCCCAGCATGCCGTCTGATCTGTGTGTGCAGGCCTGCACAGAAAAACAAGCTGGGGGAATAATAATAATAATGTAATAATATAAACTTTAGCACTTTTCAAAAGTAGCGGAACAGAGTGCTTCACACAAGAAATAAAATACACGTGTGCACAACAGCATATACTCAGCAAGCCTGATATCCTCTGGCACTGGCAGCGCGTTCCAACATGTAGGAGTTCTAATAAATAAAAGCCTGGTCTTCTTTTGTTTTTAACCTGGACTTTGGATTGACTAGTTGCGCTTTGCCCGAGGATCTCATGCTACGTGTTTGCTCAGAGGGGAGAGAGCAGTTCTGAAATGTAGGCCGGCGCAAAACCAGACCTGGCCTTGAATGTGATGAATACAATTTTAAAATCAATTCTAAAAGAGATTGGGAGCCAGTGTAGTGCATGCTACGATGGGAGAAATGTGGTCAATTTCTTTGGACCCAGTTAAAAGCCGAGCTGCAGTGTTCTGTACCAACTGATCACAAGACTTTGGGGCATGACAAGTGTACAGAGAGTTAGAGTAAAGGTGTGATGAAATAAAAGCATGAATAACTTTCCTCAGATCAGAGATAAGCAGGAAAGATTTGATTCGGTGCCTCCAGCTTGGCCAGGCGCTCCTAAAAAAACACAATTGGCCATGTTTGAGGGAGGGAAGCCAGGCGAGGAGGGCGATTTCTGTCGCTGCACTAGCGACTCCTACAGGTGTGTCGGGGGGGGC
Organism: Gymnoscopelus braueri; assembly: GCF_963280865.1. NCBI lineage: Eukaryota > Metazoa > Chordata > Actinopteri > Myctophiformes > Myctophidae > Gymnoscopelus > Gymnoscopelus braueri. The sequence goes on from NC_137611.1 coordinate 18,790,025, forward strand.
CGACTGAACTGGGAAAAATAGTGTTTCCACCCAGGTGTTACCTCATCCCCCTCACTGAAAGGTAAAAAGCTGGCAGTGACTTCACGTTTACCGGAGGCGACATGTGCTCATCTACATCTTCGCTAACGAACCAAACAGTAGGGGTCAGCAGCAACAAGGGGATTACAAGTGGGAACTAGCAGATCGACTAAATTAGGATAAAAGGAGTAGGCTACGATAAAAACATATTTAATAAAAGGAAAGGATTGAATAACCTTTTACATGTTGGAATGAGAGGCGCATTCAAAACTGTGAACATGGAAACGTAAAGGTTACGGTTAGACAAGTGGACACCGGTTTGCACTTGGGGAAAGTCTGAGTGGAGAATGTGGAAGTGAGTGGAAACACAACCTTCACCCAATAACTACCTCTGAAAACGACCAACCGCAAGGCACTCAACTCTCAATGCTCCACTCACTCAAGCTGCTGCTCAGTCGACCACTGTAAAGGCCAGTGGATGTTATGGGTGACTGCATGTTATGAACTGTATGATTTTAAAGCAAAGTCTGTCTGGCTGTGCTCTGGATGGTTCTCTACGTGGGGTCCGGGGAACTGCATGGGGTTCCTTGAGAGGACTTCAAAGCCCAGCTAAATGACTGATAAGTTAGGAACCGAATGGATCCTCATTACGGGTCTGTAACTTCACCAGATGGACCTGTAAAGGTCCTGTAAGGATTCCATTTGTACACTCTAATGAGGATTTTACAGTGTAGATTGGGGTCCTATTGATAAAAGAAGTTCTTATAAAAGCGGGTCTGTGAGAATCACTGCTTTAGATGTCCAATCCAAAGTATCCTATAGCTGGAAAAGAGTATGATAAGAATTAATACAAATGGTGGAGAAAACGGTGGATATGACTAAAAGGTGATCCCAGACAATCTTTTATATTTCCTCTGCGCCAAGTTCAGATGAATACTAAACTAAAACAGAACCGAAACCTGCTATGAAAACCTAATGAGGGACTTTTGCGGGGGGTGGGGTGGGGTGGGGTGGGGGGTGGCTAGGGGAGAAAATAAAAGCTATAAGGTTCGTGTGCTCTTGCTACTTCTGAGATATTTACTAGGACTGTTTACTAAGCTGAAACATCTGCCTTTTCTTGGGAAGGTCATGAAGGTATTTCTGTATTGTGTACAGAAGGCTACCACTGCAGAACCATAATCTAGACAGTAAAACCCCTTTATGCCTATTATAACCACACAAATAAACTATGGGTTTGAGCTGTTTAGTCATCGGTTTCAAGGGTTCAAATCCAGTTTATATTCTTATCCCTTTACACTTCAAAACTTTCAGTGACAGACACTGTGCTATGACCCAAATCATCTCCAAAATAAGCAAATATTGCCTTGTTTTGTACAGGGATACAGGCGAATGAACAGTAATTGCTATGTGCCAATTTGGGACCCACCACACTACAGTAGCATTTTTCAACATCTTATTTTGGATTGCTTCTGGCTCATGGTTTAAAGAATGAACAGACTATCTATCTATCTATCTATCTATCTATCTATCTATCTATCTATATATCTATCTATCTATCTATCCATCTATCCATCCATCCATCCATCCATCTACCCCCAACAAATTTGAGCTATTTTTTACTTTAGTGGAGTATTTCCAATTTTCAATACTTTTACTTCTTCCCCACTACATCTCAGAGGAAAATATTGTACTTTTGCTCCACTAAAGTTATTTGAAAACTTTTGTTAATAGTTACTTTTTATATTTATATTTTTATTACTAAACATACATTAACCACTTACGCTCTAATTATATTTCGGCAGTTGTGAGCTTGTAGATCTGCTACTTTCAAATGATTTTTATACATTTTGAAATGGTATGTTCTGCATAATGAGTACTTTTAGTACTTTTAAGTATATTTTGATGCCGATACCTTTGTACATTTACTCAAGTACATTTTGAATACGGGACTAACAGAGTATATCTACATTGCAGTATTGATACTTTTACTTAAGTAAAACATCTGAGTACTTCTTCCATCACTGCCCCCCCTGTCTCTCTCTACACACACACACACACACACACACACACACACACACACACACACACACACACACACACACACACACACACACTTGCTTGCTTGTGGTTGTCCATCGTGTCCGATGATGACCATCTTCTCCTATTTATGAGTCCTCTGGTGGCTGAATAGTCCGATCCTGGATCCACAGTTGCGGTTGCAGACCGGGCATGTACTGTAACACACACACACACACACACACACACACACACACACACACACACACACACACACACACACACACACAGAGCTATAGGCCTTTAGTAATTGCATCTTATCTTGATTAGTTGTATTGCTGTAAACTGCAGTGGAATAGCATTGCCTGTGTATGTGTCATTTGTGCTTCATGCTGCAAATCAAATTACTGCAATGAGGATATTCAAATGTTCTCATCAAACCAGATCATCTCCATGTACCCAGATGCGTTTTGGCAATGTGGGGCACAAAAAGCATCTCATCATGGTGCTTATGGACTAAAACCACAGCCTTAAATGGTGAACTATTTATATCAAAGAGTGGCCTTTTCACCCTGTACTCAAGTGACAAAGTAGGCTACTATAGCTCTCGCAGACCCCCTCTGATGGCTTATAGTTGACATGCCTGGCCTTTATCCACTAATACTATTTATAGATGTATCATTTCCATAGTGATACCCTCACCCAGTGGTAGAAAAAGTACTCACATTTTTTGTATCAATACTGCACTGTAGAATACTCTGTTACAAGTAAAATTCCGGAATTCAAAATGTAATTGTGTAATAGTACAAAAGTATTGGTATCAAAACATACTTTAAGTACAAAAGTAAAAGTACTCATTATGCAGAATGTCCCATTTCAGAAGTTTACAAATGTATAAAAAATATTTTGAAAAGATTACAAACTCACAAACTAGTAGCTCATAGAATACAGATTACAAGCTCACAATGCGTCGCGAGCATTGTGAGCTTGTAGATGGGCTATTTTTAAATGGCCAAAATGTATATAGGCCTGAAATGGGTAATGTATGTTTCGTAATAATAATCGAAATCTACAAAGTAACTAGTAAATTAAGTTTTCAAATAATTGAAGTGGAGTAAAAGTATAGTATTTGACTCTGAGATGTAGTGGAGTAGAACAGAAAATTGGAAATACTCCAGTAAAGTAAAAACACCTCAACATTTTACTTAAGTACAGTACTTGAGTAAATGTACTTTACACCACTGCCCTCACCCCCTTTTAAACTCACGCCGCTAATGTGAGGATTAGAGCCCATTGTTTATGAAAAAAAAAGCTCCTTTATTAAGATTCACTGATTTATTCTTCGTCGTACGCAGGTGTTGGGCGCCAAAAATAGCCAACCTACAACAATCTCAAAATCCTGAACTTGTAAGTGTGCCATTTTCGGCAGGCTATACCGTCGTAGGATAGAGCATAAATATATCAGGCTTAAGGGCTTATAGCAATTACACTTCGGGCTATTTACCTCCATTTGATTCCATCTCCTCCCAGCACATCATACACCGCCATTTTGATCGCATGTGACTGCAATGCTGGTGCAATTCCCCATCACTTCATTTAGCTACAACAGCACCATCACACAGGAGAGGCCGGCTCATTTCCATTTATCGAAATCCCATTTCTATTCCATCTGCTAACTAGTCACCTGTGAAACTAGTTTTTAACCATGGCTTGAAGGTGGAGGCTTCAGACATCTAGCCCACTGCCTTTATTAGTGTTTATCCCCCGCCATAAAAACCGCTGGAGGGGCAAACACTGCCAGCGCGGGTCGTTACATTGTAAAACACCATGGCAGGGTGGCCCATATTATTGGGCGCAGAGAAGCTAAGTGTGTCGGCAAGGAATTAAAAAATAAATTTCCCCCCGTCTAATTAAAAGAGGAATTTGTGCAACAGGAGCTGGAGAAAGTAACACTGTCAATGAGGGGGGGAAAATACACCGTTACAATTCAAAAGGCACAATTACTGATGCTGTGCAATTAAATAGCACTATTTAGACAATGCCATTCCCCACTAATAAATAGTGAAAATTAAGGAAACAAACGGAGCTCTGGATTTCTTTATCTCCGCATCCCAACAGCTGGGGGAACAGATGACAGAAATGTAAACGAAAAACATCTGAGGGAATGAGAATACAATATGCCTCGACACATATGCCACATTCAGAAAGAATATATGGTAACATTTTGTATCCTAAAAGGTATAACAGAGTAACATTAGCAGGAACAAAATGAAACACGCATTCCTCTCCAAAAAAACATGAGCATTTTTTATTGATAAAGAACACAGGTTTTCAGGCTATGGATCAGAGTGAAATGAACTTCAATGAAAGTTAACTTGAGGCATGTTCTAGTAAAGACCTCACACATCCTCAAATCTCACTGGTAACTGAAGCCAACATTGTACTGTGGGGCAAAAGAACATTTTTAACATGAAACTAGTGAGACAAATAGATGAGTGTTCTCCATATAGCTCAACCCCTCCCATTCAACACTATTTAACGTGATAACAGAACAATTCCAGAGAGAGATGCCCTCCACCCGTCCTGACTGCTTAAACAAACCCCCCACCCCCCAAATCCTCTTGCTACCACCCTGTTACGCCTGCTGCTTGTACTGCTGGTGTAACATGAGGACATCTTCCTGGGAGACCCTGGTCCAGCCCTCGCTGTGGACGTGGTAGAGGTTGACCTGCCCACCGCTGTAGGCGTCACGGAACGTGGCCTGGTAGATGGCGCGGCGGCCCAGCTCGCACGCCTCCTCCACCGAGAGGTCTTGCCGGAGGCCGGTGTCCACCACGCCGTAGGCGTACATGGAGCCAGAGCCCACCGCGAACAGGTCGCCGCACACCCGGTTCCCCTCCGAGTCGACGTAGTACAATCCTGCGCAGAAACGATAGAGAAAGGCACAAAATGGTCAAAATGGTTGGAAAGGACACGGCGAGTACAGGACGGTGCGATGGTGTGTTAGATGAGAAAGCTTGTCCCTGTCCTTGTTGGCTCTTGTTGGGCTGTGTCAGTAGGAAAAAAAACTGAGATGGCGTATATTTAAATGCCCTAGCACAGGACATGCACCGCACACTCGCAGACTCTTTTTTTCCAAACAAGCTCACGCACGAAGGACACACGTACGTGTCCTCCAGAGGAAGAACACGAACAGCTGTATCCTCTCCTAGTGGAACAAGGCCGGCAGATATGAACAGCTGCATCCTATCCCGAGTAAAACGAGGCCGATGGCGCGAACCTGCTGACGAGGCATGGGGGCCACACTACTGCCGGCCCCGGGGCCCTGCTCCAGGGCATATTGATCTCTTGCAAACATACCCCAAATTAACTATCGACCTGAAACCTGAGCCGAGCAGGTGACCCTGCCTTACACCTCGGGGGAGGAAGGATGCTGAAAAACCCGACGGAATACAAGAACGTGCTCTTTTTCACAGTAAAAGAAACTCATATCTTTTGACATTGGTACGGGTACACACCAGCGTGTGCGCACACACCTGCCCTTACATTTACTAGAGCCTGAACGATGGCACGTTTTTAAGTCCAATTACGATTTTCCTACAGATTACAGATGTTTTGACCGAGAAAAAAAAAGGAGCAAAATCTTTAAATCAAAGAACACTTAAGCCCCATTCATAATTGTTGAAAAATAGCCAGTAGAGCTGCTATTTTTTAAACATTATAAAACATTAAATATCGGGACACAGCAGCTGCATAATTGCCAATACCATCATAAAAAAAAAGTCCAATATTTAATATTTACACCAGAACTTTCTTCATCCCCAGATACAGTATTACTATACACAGATAGTGTGATACATGCAAGCACCTACACCTCCTATATAAACAAAAGCACATGCTCACGCTCCCACATGCCTGGCTTGCTCTGGGCCGTGCCTTGTGGACGCGTGCAAGACATTTTGTTCCATGCCATGACTGACTCACAAGGCCCCATTGCAGTCTGACGCACAACGAGTGACTAGTGGCACTGGCAGCCTGTGCACTCGCCCACGGCACAGCCTGCAGATGGCGAATAGGCAGCCTGCGAAAAGGCATGTTTTTTTCAACGGCGTCACAAGGCAAAACCTGCGAAAAATGAGACACTCATACGCCGTTTCATGGACACATGTGCAAAGAGACACACACACACACACACACACACACACTCGACAGGTGGCCAAGCATATACGAAAAAAATCCCATAAGTCCCTTAGCTTGCTGTGCTGTTCATTCGCATAGAACAGAAAAATCCCTACGGAGTCCTTCAGATTGCACATCATAGGTAGCACAGTTTCCCCACATAAACCAGAGGCTGTCTATTAGGAAAAAAAGCCCCTTGTTTTTCCGCTCTTTTTTTCTTTTACAGCTGTGGGGAGACGCAGTCGCTTTCAACTTGCAAATTGCACCGCGTGTCGTTAGCTCACCATTATAATGGCTCAGCGCTTGCCTGTACACGGGGGGTCATTTACCAATTTGGGGCCTGTCTGCTCCTCTTGAAAACTGTGAAGGACTGGTTAAAAACATAAATAGGCAGGGTGAGAGTTCTAAATGCAGGCTCTCGTGAGGAGTGGCATGGCTACTGGTGGTGGGAGTAGGAGGATGAGGACTCTCCAGTTGGGGAGGGGGGGGGGGGGACGGACTAAGTGTAGTTGCATCATGGCGCAACCACGCATCCATCCATCCGTTCCGCACACCTGGAGGTTTTGTAGAGCCCCCAAAAGTGGTATTGCTAAGCAGGGCTATGCATTACAAAACAGCAGCCAGAGAGACAGATAGATACAAGGTAAGTGAGCACGTCAGCTAATACTTCAGGGGTAGAAATTCATGAGGCCCCCACATTAAAGCAGAGGTGACTTCATGGATGGCGGAACATTCCGGCAGTGGCAGGCAAAAAGGCTGCTTCCACTCCATCAGTCGGGTGACAGGTGGTTAAAGAGCACCCCTCCCCCCCCCTTCTCAAACATCAGCTTCTGTGGCTGGCTGGCTGGACTGACAGCTTTCAGAGCTCAGGTGAGGCTCAGGGGGCAAACGGATGGCTGGCTAGTATCAATAGGGGCCTGGTGCCTGTCCATCGCCTGCCCTTCTCACCGGGACACACACTGCTGGCTCCGGAGTGAAAAGCAGGGCAGCAGTTTTAACACGGAGGGGGGAAAAGACAGGAAAAAAAAAAAGAACCTCCATCACATCAAGATGCCACCTGCCTGCCTGCTGGCAGATGTTCATTCGCTCACAAGGGAGCAGCTGTAACACATGCGGTGACCTGTGTTTATCCACATGCCTCTACCCCGACGTGGTCCAGCATGCCGGTGAAAGATTTGACCGCCATTATATGTTACACTCTTTTTTCTTTATAGGACTGCCTCCCACTTGGGGTCTACGTTATCACATAATGCCATTTGACAGGCCATTTTTATGTCCTCACGTCAAGCAGCAGAGGGCACTGCGCCGCAAGTGCAGAACAGCACACAGTCATCTCCCCCACACAGCCAAGTTGCTATTGGGCTGCCAGCCACTAACCGAGCCCTGATTACTAGTGTCATAGCATTTAACGTTATTACTTACAGCAATATTTGTCAAGCTCCTCAGCGTGCCCGTTATTAGATTTATCTTGTGTGCCACGTAAGACACTCCATCAGGGGAATAACTGCTCTTGACATGATTGTAGCTGGCTAATGAGCTTCGCTCTTAATCGCGATTGATTTCATTTACACGACATTTACCTCTCCATTCAATCACCAAGCATTGTAGAGGCCAGCGCAGGCCTCCGCTCCTATTGAACCTATACTGGGATCATTATATCCCAACGATTGATTGCCCAGGATTTAACACGTGTCATTTACGTTTGCTGGCAGTCCAGGGGCTGTTATTGTTCACACAGGCCGCTCTGGCTTCCGAACAAAGCAGCCATCGATCACAGCGTGGGCGCCAGCATTATGCATGCGACCCAATTGTCCAGGGCTAAGACCCTACGTCCATCATCGCACTCTCTCTCGCTGGCCCGCGGTCGCAGACGCATCGATTTCCCATTACCGTGTCACTGTGGCAGCCTCTTTAAGCACACCTCACGAGATGTACGGCCTCTTGACTGCATGGCATCCAAAAAAAACTGCTCACGGTGCAAAGTGCCGTCACCTGTGAGAGGGCCTGCGGTGCCATCTAGTGGGAGAACACCACACTGCAGTCTACATTTATTTTATCTGTTTACAGCTGAAAGATCATTTTAAGAGTAAATTCTCAAAATGCAGGGTTACGGTTTCAAAGTAACTGAAGTTCAGTTGAGATTGATCTACCTAACATATAGAGGATCCAGACAGTTTCAGTTGAGATTGATCTATCTAACATATAGAGGATCCAGACAGATGTTTGAACTCATATTACTACTATCCTTTAAAAGTATCAAATTGCTTTATTTTGCTGTCAATAGAATTCTAACCACTTGAACCCCAGCATACCCATTCTGGGGGAACATGGCCAAAAATAGCAGATCTACAAGCTCACAATGCACTACAATATAGAGATTTAGATGGAAGAAAGTAGTCCAAGTACAGTTGCAACTCAGGTCTGTTTTACTAGTGGTTAATATGTGGACCATGTTGGAACCAAATTTTTATTCTGCTTCATACCGTATGTGCAGAATCACAGATGAGCCAATTGAGTTAAACCAAATTTATACATGAAGGAACATCAAAAGGAGTTCATGAGTCAGTGGTTCTGAGCACACAGCACAGACAGATATTGCAACTGTCTGGAGATAAAGCAGAATTATTTAACCACTTTCAACATGGAGTCCCTATTTTGTGCCATAATAGCCCAAAGAAATTGCCAATCTGTAAGCTTAGGACACGTTGGCTCAAATATTTGAAAAGTTGAAATGAAGATGGTCAGCCTTTGCAACGTGATACGGTACGACTGGCAGATACTCCAGTTTAATCAAACACTGACAAATGTTGATATTCTTGAGGCTCTCTCAGTTGGTATGCCAACCCTATCGGTCGGGGCACAGGTTTAGAACTTGTCAAGCCCTTCCCTGTCTTCTATACTACAGCAAATAAAAAGCAAAAATGACAAAATGCAGTAACACATCTCTCTTAAGTTAAGTACTGCATTCTAACCACCCAGTCATTCCAAATCGAAGAAATAAGGAACAATTGTTATCAGGTGTCGTGTGTGACCACTTGCCTGTCCCGGAGTTGTGCTGCATTTCGACTATAATTAAGCAAAGTGATGTATATTTCAATGTATTTCACAGGTTCAGGATTTGTTTCGAAATGCTCTCGTTTCAGATAAGGTTCTCTAAACTAATTTCGGCCCTGCTGCGGCTGTTGTACTAACCCGAGTCCTGGGAAACCATAGGAGGAGCAAGCAGTGCTGTTGCTCTGCTTACAACCAGATCTCTCGGGCAACACAACACTGTTATTAACAGCAGCACTAGCATTTTGTGCATTTTTTATAAAAGCCACTAAGCCAGCTTACAAATGTATCGTTATGCTACAACTGTTATTTTGTCATAAAATGTACTTCCTATAACATTTAAGGTGAGAAATCAACTTCTTTTTAACTAATACTCATTTCAACATTTTGTCAGACTTTTTTTTATTGTAACCATTACTGTTAAAAGAAGCAGTGCAGTGAATAACCTCATCCAAGCATATTTAGAGAGTATATAAAACTGATTGATAACAATAAAGCAACTCTTAATGCACACAGCGAGCTGTAGTTTGGGCCAATCTGCAATTCAATAAAATCGGTCTGCATGCCAATATTAGATAAACTTGGCTATTGTACAGTAGCCAATGCCATATCAGTGACAGGTTTAAATTTAATGCTCAATAATGAAGCCATAACTAGGTTATAAAAGTTATAAAATAGGCATACATAACATAGTCATATGGCTTTGCATACTTGCTGAGATTTAATTATAGCACCAGCATAATGGTGAAAATAAAATGAGTCAAATGCATTGACAGGGCTCCTACCACTGTTCTAATCCAAAAGTGTTAACAAACTAAGCTATACATCCATTGTGGAACAGCCATTTATCTTGGCTAGTACACTTTGTGTTGTAATTATTAGAACAGTAAAGTCAAAGTCATGCTGTTTCAATCATGTTTTCATTCTACCTGTATGTTTGTTAAGATAGTAACCGTCCATCTTAAGAAAATATTAAGTCAAAGGAGTGCATAATTAAAATGGTGTGTATACAATTTTTTTCTCTTAAATACATTTTGGAAATGTTATTGTATTCTAGATGTCTGATCCCTGCCTCCGCACCCGTCTCGGAGCGGATTAGGTTTGCCTAGGCTAAGACCTTGCTTTTTCCTGGAAATGTCATATTTGAAAGCTAATTCACAGTCTAGGATTTTAAAGATCAATATAAATTTATATTCACTTAAGCACACCATTATGTCATCCGTCTTTGGAATTGATCAGCTATTCAATACATTATTGGGTTGATGGCTGCTGGCATTAAAGCTATCAAAATACCAGGAGTGAGTTTCAATTCAAGCATGTGCCAACAATAATAGAACATGCGCATCCATCAACACCTGGTCAAAGCAAACAATGCATCATGCAACTGAGTGATGTGCCGTTTAAAAAGAAAAACATGTGGTCCGGGCAACTAGGCTCAAATGTAGCCTGGCAGTGCATCGCGGGCTCGAGTCCCGTTCCCGACGATCTTTACTGTGTCTCTCCCCATCTCGCTCTCCCCGTTTCCTGTCCATCTCTACTACACCTATAAATAAGGCAGAAAAGCCCAAAAGAATATCTTAAAAAGAAAAACATTATTTGATGCCTATGTAGAAGGAGCACAACGGGTTAAAATATACAAAGGCTTAAAATAGCCAATCCCAATCATTTAAAATACGCTTTGACTGCACCTGATATGGGAGAGCGAATCGGGACATCAATACAATTTAATATAGCCTGAAAGATGAATGCATAAGCAATTTTGCTTTTCTTACAGTATTTCCTCCAGGCCTTCCACATTTTTAAGTGAAGCTAAAATATACTCAGTTTAATATCTCAAAGTGGGAGGATTATATACTGTAACATATATCATGTGACTACTGCTGGGTGATTATATTCTCTCTGTTGATGTTTCTTTCTAAATATTGATATTCAATATAAGTCTTGTTGTTAGAAAACTGCTGTATTTAGAAAAAATATACCTCTTTCCTGCATGCCGTCTTAAACAATGCCAGACACTTCATAATAAAAATGATTAAAATAAATCACTATATTCTTTTAACAGTACACTGAAATAGCAAGGCAGTCGTGTTCTCGTTTCTAATGTAGCCGTCAGTACTTGTCCTCGTTTTGTGTGTGTGATTGTGTGTGTGGTGGTCCACATAATTTGCGTGCCTATGTGTGAATGTGCATCAGTGGCCAGACTCCGGGTGTAAATATGACAAGCGCTTTGAGTGCCCATGAGAGTGTGCACGAGGGACTGTCTGAATGCAAATGAGGCAGCGTGCTCCGTTCCTTTCAGACTCCTATTCTCTGACAGCCATCTCCCAATGGCAAAGGATCTTTTTAGGCATTCGTTTCAGTAATTGGGTTCTCATTATCTACTTTTAAGACTTGTCCCTCGTAAGTCCTACAAAGAAAAATCCTGGGGGAAAAGCTGTACACGTGTTATATAAATACACATTTCATTTACCTGGCCCTCTCTTGTCCCAGCCACACACCATGGTTCCCATGCTGAGGCCCATGCCTTTGTACTGGTAGACCATGTTAGCCAGCAGCTTGGAGGCCGCTGCCACTGAGATGCGTTCCTTGTTGCGAAGCTCGTAGATGCGACACTGGCGAGCCAGCAGGCGCTCCCAGAAGCTACAGTCTGCAGCGCCTCCGGCCATGGTACCCAGGAGGTAGGGGTTGATTTCAATCACCTTCTTCACCGTCTGAGAGGCTATGTAGGAGCCGGCTGTAGCCCTGGAGTCCACAGCAACAATAACACCGTGCCCGAACTGAAACACAATAGTGGCTAGTAAAGAGACTGCAAAAAGACAGAAGCTGAATATTAGATTTATTTTGGGGGTATGTTGGTAAATTTGAAAGTCTCAGAGTTCATAGAGTAAGTCACACAAATTAGGTGTGTGGACCAGGGGATCTCAGTTTTTGTCAGATGCATCATGCAAGAAGGGGGCTCCAAGGGGAAAAGGTTGGAAAGCACCGGTATACTGAATTGTTATGATACAATAATCCATTGACTGATGATACTTGTCAGAGGTGGTCCAGCCCTCAATTAAGTTTAAAGCTGCAATCCATAAGTTCTATATCCTCTCCCGACAGAGAGAGGTAAATGCAATGCCAACACCCTGAGGAGTAGTCAAACCAGGGTCTGACTGTCTCCCACATGGGAGATCAAACATCTACCGCTCAGTGAAATGGGAATCCCTGCTTGACCAGGGGATGTATTGGACTTATGCTTCAGGGAGTACTGCTTGTCAACTAAGCAACTTAGTCAACTTAACTTATCCTATCTCTAAGATGCAATTGTTCCAATGACTGACAGCCCCATTCATGAAACAGAAAGTCTGATTGTACTAACTAAACGACTACGAAATCAACAATATTGCACCTCTATGGACAGCTTGGGATATCCTCTTTAATCAATAAACTCAATATCAATAAAATCAATTAAAGTGTTTGTGGGAGTGCTACATTTTAAATCACTCTTACAGCCACTGTTGAGTGATTTACAGCCAATGTTGAGTGATTTAGAATTTGCGTTCCCCAAAACAAACAGAAAGAATCATGGCTGCATGGAGTTTGTTGACAGAAAGTTGCTCATAAAATGACACTGGCGGATTAACAGATATACAAAGGATAACCCAAGCTGTCCGTAAAAGTGCAATATTTAATACAAGTCAGTCAATCATTTAATACAATCAGATAGGACTTATCTGTTTCATGAACGGGGCTGTCAATGGAGGGAATTGCAACTTAGAGGTTTGATAGCCTCTAAATTATGTCAGAGTAGGGAGACATCAAACTACTCCAGACAGTAGTATTTATCTATATTGTGTTATGATACTCTGACATACATATTTGCTAAGATAACGTGTTATTCGTTAACATAAGTTCCGGGTTGCAGCTTTAATGTATACAGTACACATGTGTCGTAATTGGTACTCGAACGAACTCTTTACAGTGAATGACAGGGTGATTTGTTGGGATTAGCAAACCATGCTTGTGATGCGACAAACTACCAAGCCTTCAGCCTTATTTAATGTACCACTTTAACGTAGATAACATGTAGCATGATCGCACGTATGTTGTTACTTAGTTTTTTTTACTTGTATATATATATATATCATTAAATAGTTGATGATAGTTAAACTGAGCTGCTATAGCGTTAGCTTGCTTACCTTGAATGCTAGCGTGGTGGTCCCATGGGCGAACTCTATCTTCCTCTCGACTCCGTCTTCGTCCGACGAGTTGAGTGAAGTTTGAATTGCAAAGCTCAGGTCTTCTCCCAGCGACTCTCTAACGTCGCTCTTTCCGAGTCCATAGCTGAATCCGAAAGGTTTGTGGCTATCAAATGAAAAATCCGCATAATCATTCTTCAACACACTAGCGAGCGCCATCTTGGTGACTGTATGATGAATGAGGAGCTGACTTCCGGCCGTTCATGTACAATTCGATGAATCATGCTGGTGAAACTAAATACCGCCCTCTATCGTTCTGGTGGTTAACCACTTAAACCCCATATGGGTAACTGGGGTCCCTCAGGGCTTAACACTAGTGTATTTTATGTTTTCTGTTAATGTGGGGAAAGCTTTCGCTGAAAATAGCAGATCGACAAGCTCACAACGTTGATCTGCTATTTTCAGCGAAAGCTTTCCCCACAATAACGATGCTGGGGTTTAAGTGGTTAAGTTAGGTGTAGCTACTCTTCTATTCAGCTTTTCTCCCCCCCATCCCACACACACACACACACACACACACACACACACACACACACACACACACACACACACACAATACAAGTTTGCCATGTCCCTTAATTCTTCTTTCACTGAGATAATTGTAAAAACTATGTAACATGTTTGAAATGAGTGGGCACAAACGACGAACAAGGGAAATGGCAATATTAATCTGACTACTCTATTTGTCAATCAGTATTTTCCTTTCCTCCATTTTCTTCAACACCCTCTCCCTCTCTCTGTAATATTCCTCTTTAAGGTCCTCCCGTTGTGTACGGTGCCATCCTTTGTCTGTGATGTGAAATAAGTCCACGCTGTTTCCTGAATAAGCATCCCTGTGTGTGGCTCTGAACACAGCTTCTCTTGCCAACGAGAGAGCCTCTTCGCTACTCAGGCACGACTTTAATCCTTGATCCAGGACTCCGTAAGCATATGGAGAACCTGATCCCACCGAGAAGACCTCTCCCTGCATCCGACTGCCATCGCTGCACACATAGATTATCTTTGGGCCGAGGTCAGGAGAGATAGACGGGCTCACGTTGGGAACAGCTTGGTCACTAACAGCAGCTGCGATGGAGCTATCAGCACTTGTTAACACCTCTAGCTGTTTTGGTGCCACTGTGTCATGGACTGGCCCCACTGACCCCGTTACCATGTCCTCATTCCACTGCTTAGCACACTTTTCCTTGTCCCATCCGCACAGTGTGAGGGCCACACACACATCCGTTCCTTTAAAAGGGTGCAGCATGAGTGAGAGGAGCTTGGCAGTGCCACTTATCGACAGACGGCGTTTGTGGCGTAATTCGTAGAGGCGAATCTCCCTTGCCAAAATTCGCTCCCAGAGCATACAGTCTGCACCACTGCCGGAGGATGTGACCACCAAATGGGAGTGGATCGGGGTGATCTTGTGGACCGCTGGGCAGGCAACAAGCCCCCCGGCGCTGGCACGCGTGTCTGCGGCTGCGATGACTCCACCTTGGAAGATGAAACCCAGGGTTGTGGTGCCGTGAGTGAGAGGAAAGGGTCTATGGACCGTGGTTGAACGCGTGGATGGTAAAGTTGAAGAAGGTGGTATGAAGAAGTGGAGTGGGGTCTCTCTGTTTCGCACATCCTGGTTTATGGCTAGCCACTCGCCGGTATTGTGAAGGCCACAGACATCTTGCAAAGCCATATTTGTGCCGGTGAAGTAGATACTGACAAACTACTGTCAGTATCTATGATATGACATTTATTTTCCTGCTGTCAAACTGATAAAAGGCCCAAAAATAAACCAAATATATCCTCAGGCGAGACAAAACCCAAAGTATCACTGATCCCAAAAGGTTATCCTTCTGAATCACTGTCTGATTAAAGTATTTTGGTATAGCTCACCTTCTTAGGCAAACCATAGACTGAAATCCCTTTATTGCTGAACCTATTTATAGAACCCCAAAGCATCACTCTCTCTCTCTCTCTCTCTCTCTCTCACACACACACACACACACACACACACACACACACACACACACACACACACACACACACGACAAAAGCCAAGTGATGATACCTGATCATACCTGATTATATGAAAGAGATATGAGACGCCACTCTTCAAACATGAGGCCAGAATTCTGCAGAAGCAGCTTGTTAAAAAGTGACGCCTGCAATTTCGAAAAGATGTTTTAGTTTTTTTTTGTGAATAATTCTACACACAGTACTTGCTGAGAAATCTTATCAGGTGTTCTTTGGATTACTGTCTCGTTTATCGCAATACATTTAATAAGAAAAACAAACCAAATTAATTAAAGTAACTAAGTACATTTACTCAAGTACTTTATGTTGAGGTATTTTTACTTTACTGGAGTATTTCCAATTTCCTGCACTTTTACTTATACTCCACTACATCTCAGAGACAAATATTATACTTTTACTCCACTATAATTATTTGAAAACTTTAGTTACTAGTTACTTGACTTTGATTATTATTACAAAACATGCATTAACCACTTTCGGCCATTTGAAAATAGCCGATCATCTAAGCTCACAATGCATCACGATGCAACGCACTGTGAGCTTGTATCTGCTATTTTCAAAAGATTTTTATACATTTTATACATTTGATAAGTACAAGTACCTTTTGAATTCTGGAGACTTTTATATGAAACAGAGTATTTCAGTATTAGTGCAGTATTGATACTTTTACTCAAGTAAAAAACGTGAGTACTTTTTCCACCACTGCAAGTATCGCGATCTCTCGTTACCCAACGAGATCTGCAACTGATTGTACACACGGAGCCATTTCGGCTCCGCGTCCCCCTTACGAACCAATGAGAAAAAGGGATCCGCGCGGAGCCAAGATGGCGTCAGTTTCAACAACCCACAGCCACGAGTTGATATCCGCTCCGTTCACTCACTAGTCTCTCTGATAATCGTCATGGCGTCGGGCAGCACAGGCGGCAAGGTGTCCTGCGGGAGAGATCTCCATTGTGTGCCGGAGGTGGCCGACACTTTAGCCGCGGTCGCTAAACTCGGGTGAGGAGGAGGAGGAAGTTGTTTAATGTGTGTAGATGTTCAGGAGCGAGGAGCGAGGGTTTGCTGTCATGATGTCTGATTGCACGTGATGATGATTGCTAAGGCTAGCCACCGGTATAGTTAATGGCACGTGCACAATCACAAATGAATGATTGATGCTTAGAGATCATGTTTTTCTCTCTCTGTGTCTTTCCTCCTCACAACATGTACAATCATCTCTGGTCCCGTTATAGCAGTGGTTCTCAAACTTTTACATCTGACGGTATACAAATGAAATCAAATGGACCCGCTAGGTCCATTTGGTTTCATTTGTATACCGACAGAGTTACAGACTTGTAGGGGTCCATTTAGACCCCCCCCCCCCCCCCCCCCCCCAAGGACCAGTGTTCGGGACCAGTGACCCTGGACCCTAACACACAGCTAGTGCAACCACCGACTTCTTGTTTACATTGGTACTTTATTGGTAATTTAATGACATAAGAAAGTTGATCATAATAACATCACTAAAAGATCTGTCTGTGTTTCCTCCAGGTTTGACTTCCTGTGCATGCCCTTGTTCCACCCGAGGTTCAAGAGAGAGTATGAGCTGAACCCTGCTAAATCCAGACCTGGCGCACAGACCCGTTCAGATCTGCTGCTATGTGGGAGAGGTAAGAACTAAGAAGGTGGACAAAGTACTCAACCAACCCCAGTACTTCAGTCAAATTGTAGGCAAATAGTTTAGGACAGGGGGTCTCCAACGTTTTTCAGACCAAGGACCCCCTAGCTGAGAGAGAGATGAGACCCCCACACAACATATTGTATAAAATTGTGTTGCAGATTAAACTTTTTCATAGATAGGCCCAGCTTCATTGACTTTCTTCAGTGTTGTGTAAATTGATGGTTTCTGTTTGTTTATTTCAGACATTTAACCACTCACACCCTCAATACTTAGTAAACTTGACCTTTGGCTCTGTACTTGGCTTACTCCTTTTTCTGTCTACACACAACCTCTGCCGAAAATAGCCGATCTACAAGCTCACAACGCCTCGCAATGCGAAGCGTTGTGAGCTTATTCTGCTATTTTCGGCTAATGTTCCCCTGAGAATAGGGACGTTATAGGGTTGAAGTGGTTAATGTAAAAAAAACTAAAGTTCCTATAGCACAACAATTTAGCGGCCCCCCTGTAGTAACTCTGAGGAGTGAGGACCCCCTGTTGAAGACCCCTGGTTTAGTACAGTTGTACTTTTCAGAACTATTGTCTACCTGCATGCTTGATCTGATGGGTTATAGTGCTGCTGCTGAGCATCTTTCACATCTTGTTCACACAATGCAAGGATCCATGTCAATTCGAGGACATCATGTGTGACATAATGGCTCTCTCAGTGATAAGACAATGGATTCCGAGAAAGTTGTTAAAATATTGCTCCATTATCTTGCGTAATCGCGCCTTGTGTGTCTCACCTAGATTGGAATACCCTCATTGTTGGAAAGCTTTCTCCGTGGATTGAAACGGACTCTGAAATCCAGACGGAACGCAGGAATTCTGAGGCTGTAAGTTACAACATTTTTGCAGTTGCTTGTAGGATTAAAATGCAATATCTTGGTCATATTGTATATATATATATATATATATTTTTTTTGTTATCTACTTTAAAATGTAAATGGCATGCTTTGCAGGAAGCTAGCCATCTATGAGATGGTCGGTTAGTTTGTGTTTGTGTGCGTTTGTCAAATCTTACTTTGTACCTCCAATTATTTGCATAAGGCAGCTACATGTATATGTACACTACAGGTACACCCACTGGACATGGATCCAACTGGATCTCCATTCTTCCTCAATGCCTTATTTTCCCTCCTAGGCCTTGGTGCAGGAGCTGAACTTTTCTGCCTACCTGGGTCTGCCGGCCTTCATGGTCCCACTGAAGGGCCCCAATAATGCCAACCTAGCCCGCGTGCTGCTCAATCACATCCAGACTGGACACCACACATACAATGTATGTACTGACAGTATTATTAACATCAAACCCACAGTGTATGTAAACCCAGTCTGCAAACAAGATGTATATGAATGTCTTAAATATACCATGTGTTTAATTACTGCGCTCATTGAAGCATTACATGAATGATAACAAAGGACAGTAGGTGAAGGGCTTCCTAAGGAAAATTGGCCATCATTGTTTTGATTTATTTCCTGATCAGTTTTGGATCCGCGTCCCACTGATGTCCCCAGAGGACATGCGAGAAGATCTGATAGAGAATGAGCCGACCATGTGTACAGAGGACAGGAACGTTGATGAGAAGACCTGGGGCTGGTAAGTGTAACACCAGTCTGCATTGATGGGCCGACCAAAGTTGCCGTTGATTTCCATTGATTGAATACTTAATTAGTCAGAAATGTAAACAGCATTTGGTATAGTCAGACATTAAGGCTAAAAGGGCATTCCACATTTTGGTGGCAGTGGAGTAGTAGCATGAGAATTGTCCCAGGTTTGTTCTCTATTTGGGTAGTACCAGGTCGTTGTCGCTCCCTCTAGTATTGTGGGTGTCACTCACTTTGGAGAAGTAGTTTGTCAGGTGTGAGGGCTCTGTTCCTTTGACTATCCTAAATACTAATCCCATTCATTTGCTTAACCCTGTCTTCTACCCTGAGCCATCCCAGACTAGCAAAGTGTGTTGTAATTAGGTGGGCCATGGGCTGTTGGCCGAGAAGTAGTCGAATCAGTTTGTTTTGGGAGGTCTGAAGCTTAGTTTTTAGACAATTGAGATGTTGGAGAACCAAGAGGTGCAAGCATAATCAAAATGGCATTGAATGAGGGCTGCAGGAAGAGTCTGGAGAGCACTTGTGTTGACAAAAGAGGAAATTCTGCCCAGAAATCTTGTTCTTTGATTGACTTTCTTTGTCACTTTTGATGCAATAATTTTTTCACCTGTCAGTTTGTTAAGAACACAGCCCAGATAGATAGGTAACCTCTTCTTTGCTTGAGATTACTATAATGTCAACTCTGACCTTGAAATCGATTGCAATCCTGAGTGTCACCCTATCCTTTCCCTCTCGCTTCTCCTCTTTTAGGTGGCACTCATTCAGAACACTTTGTGACTACAACAAGAGGATCTGTCTTGGTGAGTGAACACAACGGTGCTTTTCAGAGTCGTTTTTGCCACTGTGCGCAGTGTGCGGTTCACAAAGGTTTATGTTTTTTTTTTCTCTTGTTCCCAAAGCTATCGAAGTCGGGGCGGATATCCCTTGTGACTCTGTGATTGACAAGTGGCTTGGGGAGCCAATCAAAGCTGCCATACTTCCTACCAGCCTCTTTCTCACCAATAAAAAGGGTTTCCCCGTTCTGTCAAAAGCCCATCAGCGAATCATCTTCCGTCTTTTCAAGGTATAGAACAAAGAGACGCAAGTAGTATGACACAACACCACAACGTATCTTACATCACAGATGCTTTGATATTAAATGCAGACATTTTTATTTTAATACGTTCAACTGTCTTGGTCTCTTAGCTGGAGGCCCAGTTCATCTTCACAGGGACCAGTCGGCACAGTGAGAAGGACTTCCGTTCCTATCTCCAGTACTTAGAATACCTCAACCAGAACCGGCCAGCACCTAATGCATACGAGCTCTTTGCCAAAGGCTATGAGGACTACCTGCAGTCCCCACTCCAGGTGTGTGTTTTTTGATTGATTGATTGAATTCTTTATTAGACAAATGTAAACAGCATGAGGGTACAGTCAGACATTTGGGCTAAAAGGATAACACAAAAAAATCCCGGGGGCTTGTTTCCTGTGTGTGTGTGTGTGTGTGTGTGTGTGTGTATAAATCCGATTGTAATGGTTATGAGCTAATGATCCACTTACTGTGTTTGTCTGAAATTGTTCCCCCATTAGCCCCTCATGGACAACCTGGAGTCTCAAACATATGAAGTATTTGAGAAGGACCCTATTAAATACTCTCAGTACCAACAGGTAACAATGAACTAATATCAGAAACAGAAATCACAAAGTGGTTTACATACTGTACAGAAAAAACATAGACAATTTTACGTAAAGCCTTTTTGATACAGTTTTGGCCATATATCAGAAACAATGACCATTTTCCCATTAAATGCATTAAAGCTGCAATACGAAACTTAAGTACGGTAAATGAATAAAACTTCATTTTAATCAATTTGTGTGACAGAGTATGTTAATACAGTATAACTAGTATCTGCAGTGGTTGGAGGTGGTCTTCCTACTCTTCCTTTGAGACATGTAGACCCTGGTGTCGGGTAAGACACCTATAGTTTGGCAACTAATGCTGCCTGAATCTCAAAGCAAAATATATCCCGTCTCTATGACCAGGGGGGGATGCCTTATTTAGCAGAGCAGTAGAAATGTTGCCTATCATGCAGAAGACCAAAGTTTGAATCCCAGTTAGGACATTACGTTAAGGATTGTAGCTTTACTCAACCATAACATGGCCACAACATTTTAGCGAGTGTTGAGCCAGTATTATGTGGCTCAAACAAGTTTCAAGTCTCTGAAACACTTATTTTCATGCCCTGTAATGAAGGACAAATTCAATGCTTGAGCAACGTTGACCAGTCTAACATGTTTTTTTCATCTACAGGCCGTCTATAAATGTCTTCTAGACAGAGTACCAGAGGAGCAGAAAGACACCAATGTACAGTGAGTAGCTGTTCTCTATCCTTCGAATTTAACCAATATTTTCTATTGCCTCTTGTAATGGAATATATGAAAGCAAAGTGAAATTCTGTGTCAATCATTCTGACCTTGGCAACACATGGTGTGAGCCGGCCCATTAAACCTGCATTAATGCATAATATAATATAATGTTGTTGTCTCTCGACCACAGGGTGTTGATGGTGCTTGGGGCAGGCAGGGGTCCCTTGGTCAATGCGTCCCTGCGAGCTGCTAGGCAGGCAGACAGGAAACTACGGGTCTATGCTGTGGAGAAAAACCCTAATGCTGTAGTCACGTGAGTTGGAGTCACACCAGCGTGGAAAACGATTCTCGCCTCATTCGTTTGAGGGGAGGAAGACGCCAAATGCATTCGCTTCCCCTTGCAGATAGGTGTCTTGTGTCTTCGCCTCGCACGGAGTTCAGTCAGGCTGAAGTTTGACCTGTAAAATGACAGGGAAACCTTGTCGTCTTTGTATGTCCAAAACGCAAAAACTGTTCCAATGGATCCAATGTACCGGTAGTTATTATTTAGATACAAGCTTTTATTAATACTTTTCATTGTAAAGCTCACAAATAAATATTTGTAAAACCCAAAGACAAATTTAACCACTTTCAACCTGGCATCCCCATTTTGGGCATATCATTATTGGCGAAATTTGTCAAAATTGCTAAAATTGCAGATCTACAAGCTCACAACACATCGCGGTGCATTGAGCTTGTTATGTAGCTTGCCTATTTTTGCTACTTGCTGTCACACTGTCATATGATAAAGTATAAAATTGGTTCATTTATGATGCATAAATAAGGCAAGGTTTCTGCATTAAAAAAAGCATTGATATGCAAGTTCTAGTCATGGATGTACTGTACCAACATGAATCCTTCCATTTAGCAATTTTCCAATATCAAGACAAATTCCTAGTGTAAGCCTCAGGTTAAGCTGTAAAGTGTTCCTAGGCTCTGAAACGGGAGCAGCGACTCATTCCCATCCATCAATACAGGGTTGCACCACCCTCAGTGATTTCCCCTGTGACGCAGATGAGCCGCGCTTTGGCTTGGATTGAGACCGGTGGAGATAATGATCTGTGACTGTATGGCTTCAACATTGATGATCTGAGGATTCATTGTCCCCCAGGTTGGAGAACTGGCGTTTCGAGGAGTGGGGCGATCAGGTGACGGTGGTGTCGTGTGACATGCGGGAGTGGACAGCGCCTGAGAAAGCCGACATAATTGTCAGCGAGCTGCTCGGCTCGTTCGGCGACAATGAGTTGTCCCCCGAGTGCCTGGATGGAGCGCAGCACTTTCTTAAGGGTAATTCAGAGTTGTGTTTTTTGAGTACCTCCTCTTTGCACGTACTCCTCCCAACTTAAAGGTTTAATGACATTCACTTTTACACCACATTCAAAGTCTTTGTCCTGGTCCTTCAAAAGTGTACAAAAAGTTTTAAGTGAAAATTCCATTCCAGTGATCAATGGCAGGTGTTTTTCTCTCACATTTCTAAAGCCTTTTCAACTGCAATGAAAAAAGAAATCTTTGCCTGCGGGTGTCGCTGGTGAGGGATTTTGCCTGTCAATCATCGCCTCTGCTCCGCCCCCCCCAAAGGAAAGGATAGGGGAGGGGAGGGGCGAGGAGGAGAGTGGGCGGGATTATTCGACAGTGACCTCACTGTCGAAGGGCCAAGCTCAGATTACTTTTCAGCCTAATTATTCAGAAAACCCCAGACCACAGAAAATCCACTGAATGTTTTAAGTTCAGGTTTTTTGGGTGTAATTGAGGTCATAAAACCCCAAATAAAACATTGAAAATAAAAAAAGTGAAAATGAATGTCATGATACCTTTAAGTTGCTGACATTAGCCAACTAGAGCGATCACTATCGTTTATCATTACCACGTTTCACATAAGCTTCATGGAAACATTCAAGGTCACGCTCCATTATCTTTCAGGCTTCTTTGCCTTGTTCCGTCACTCCACGCCAGTGCTTCTCTTTTCTTTACCATTAAACCGTAAAATCCTCGTGTCTCCGTTCCTCAGATGATGGCGTGAGCATCCCCTGCTCCTACACGTCCTTCCTGGCTCCTCTGTCCTCCTCCAAGCTGTACAACGAGGTGCGAGGCTGTCGCGAACGTGACAAGGACCCCGAGTGCCATTTCGAGACACCTTACGTTGTGCGCCTGCACAATTTCCACCAGCTGGCCGAACCCAAGGCCTGCTTCACCTTCACACACCCCACCACAGGTAGAGAAGCGCACCATGACCACCCCGCTTAGCGCTTACCACATACACATCCTAAAGGAAGCAGCCACACACCTCAGCACAAAATATTAATACACTTTCTACTTGTATTGTTTGTCTGTCATTTCTCTCAGATATGAACAATAACCGGTACCAGTGCCTCAGATTCTCAGTGGGTTGCAACACTGTTCTCCACGGCTTCGCCGGCTACTTTGAGACCACGCTCTACAAAGACGTTATGCTCAGTAAGTCAGTCCAAGAAAGAGGAGAGGTGGTCTCTTGCTCGGATTGGGTCTGAACATTGATGTCTATAATCAGTTTGTTTTTGTTTTTTTACAGGTATCAAGCCAGATACACATTCACCTGGAATGTTCTCCTGGTTCCCAATTCTATTCCCCCTCAAAGTAAGTATGCCTTTTACTCTTTCCTTTATTGTAGATCAGTGGTTTTATTATTTTCTTTGCACTATAACAAATGCATAGCAGATAACAAATGCATAGCAGATATAACAGATTTGTCTCCACCAGGCTGAAAGGCATGGCGAGAGTATGTTTTTTTTTAAGACTAAATTACATTCATTGACATACCCCTCTTCTTCCCCTTTGTCCCACCTGACAGCAACCCATCCCCGTGTCACAGGATGATGACATCACAGTGCGCTTCTGGCGCTGCAACAACGGGAAGAAGGTGTGGTATGAGTGGGCCGTGACAGAGCCCTCTTGCTCTGCCATCCACAACCCAGCTGGACGCTCTTACACCATCGGCCTGTGAAGATGACCCACAGTGGTCCAAACGCGCATTACGCACACTAATGTTTTTACAGGCACTTAGTGGTGATTTGATGTGGACATAGCCCGGCGCATTTTATGTATCCAGCTAAGCTGGATTGTAGTTGTGAGTCCTTAAAGCCTGATTTAAACTTCATTGTACGGCAGTCTTGCACACTGAATATTTGTCGGAAATAGCCAATCTGCAAGCTCACAAACACGTTGTATTGCGATGCGTTGTAAACTTATAGATCTGCTATTTTCAGCATCAATACCTTCGTACGATGGAGTATAAATTATGCATAAGCCTGCATACACTGTGTGCTAGCGCTATCGTCATGGGTTTATTTGAGCTGGCAGTGTGAAAACTAAATGGATGAACCAGACAAGCGCCTGGTTGATTGAGGGACTTTGTTTTGTCATTTTGTTTTGAGCAGGCACAGATTATGTTCCGTTTATTGAATGGGCACTGTATCTCGGTGCCGGTTGGTTTGTTTGTTCCTTTTTAAATGTAGTAGTCAAATGGTTCCAAATACCCAAAGACATTGGGTTAAAATGGGTTAAAAATTGTGTCGTTTTTTTTACTGTTGTGATGACGCATCACTGCTGATACATGGGCTCTGTCTGAAATCATTCACTACTCCCTGCTCACTAAAATAGTTATAATATAGTGTCTTATATTATATAATATTCTTCCCTATATTATAGGCAGTATTATGTAGAGGACTATATAGTGAGCTCATCTGCAAAATGGAAAAACACTTTAGGACACTACTTGGGTCACCAATAATTATGATGCGACCAACACCAACTCGGGACTCCTGAATCGCTGCCCTCCACACTCCTATCTAGCATCAGGGTCTTGAGCTCTAGTGTTAGCAGAGCTGTCACGCTGCAGTGCACCTACGTAGGTGGTGTGCTTCTTGCCTTTCCTGGCTTCGTCCTGGGTTGGCTCCCGCAGTGTCGGTTTGCTTGCCACTAGTTCCGGGTGCTTGACGCAGTGCCCTGCCAGCCTCATCCGTCTCTCTGACTTTGTCTGAGGCCTGCGGTGGGTCCCTGTAGAGGACCACATATATGATCTGTTGTTGCAATTAAAATGTGCTATATAACATCAACATTCTTCTTTCAGGACAATGCATGATGCTATATAGTGCTTGGTTTGTGAACATAAGTTGTACACTACTTTTCATGATGCATTGTGGGGTACGATGAGTCCACTATACAGTCAGTCTGTAGCGGATATTCGGTCAGCACTACAAAATGGCAAACTCACTATATAGTGAGTGATTTCGGACACAGACCTACTCTTAACCGAACAAAGATGTCTGCCTTACTGAGCACACATTCCATACTGACTCGCGCAAATGAAACCCACAAGATCCGAGGATAGATGGGCTCTTTCAGGTCACAATACTGTTGATGCTTGTTTTGTTACGGTTTGTTTCTTTTTGTCAAAATAATGTCAATAAAGACTAAAAAACAGGCAATTTGTTTTTTTTCCTGGATTGCTATGTAACTTACGTGATTGGCATGATCCACGATCATGTTTAACTGGTTTATCTGGAAATGGACCAACTTAAGTTGCAGTGGCACGATCTGTACAGTAGGTGGTAGCCCAGAGATAATGCAGAGAAATAGATAAATAACATGACATTATAAAATTTTGTGTACGATGGATGGCTCAAGAAAGTGACTTTAGCTCTCTTTTTAACGATGCAACTCTGATGGTAAAACCTATTTTCTGCTATTCACTCGTTTTCTTATCAGTGCATCTGTCAAATATATTTAGTTAAAGGAATATTTCACTTTAAAAAAAACACTGCCCCCTCACGTATTAGGAGGGCAGGGTGAGTCACCAGAACCAAGGACGGGTGTTTTTGACGAATCTAACATGTTAAAAATGGAGTTTGAAGTTATAATGGGTTTGTATAGGAAGGAGGCGTGTCTGATAAAACGAATATCTAAATACTGAATCGAGCAACTTAAAAACGGTCTGGGGGCTCAGAAAAGCCTGAGTAGACGATAAAATGACAAAAAAATTTTGAAAGTGAAATATCCCTTAAGGCCCAACAAAGTGTAATTTATGCAATTCAGTGGTGGGCAGTTATTTTCAATTATTTTGAGTATGTGTACTTGAGTATTTGTATTTTTGGATTCTACATTTCAAAGACAAATACCGTTTTGACTACACTACATTTCTAGGAAGGTAAAAAGTACATTATGAATTAACCACTTAAAAACCCCATTTCAAATTTAGTGAAAATAGCAGAGCTCACAATGTGGCATACATTGTGAAAGTGCAGATCTAAGGAAAATCTTTCACATTTTATTCAGCAATGTATTGATATGAAAAAGAATATATACTTTGTAAAGTTACTTTTGAATACTTAAGTATTTTTTAAAGCAAGTACTCCAGTACTTTTACTCCAGTACTGGGGTAGAGTTGCCTACTTTGTCCACCACACTGATGCAATTGAATTTCATGACATTGAAAGCCAAGAATGAACCAGGTAGCTCTTATTCCTAAATTACAATTTGAACACTACCCACACGTTTAATCATAAAACCCTATTTACCTTTCCTTTTCTTTTTTTGCTAGGGTTTAAACTAAAAACCCACAGTACTTTTCTGTGACGTACTATGTCACAGAAAACACATGTACAGTAAGTGTGTACACATGCTGATAAAGTAGATAAAAGAGCTGATAAGGTCGTAAATCCTGCTCTATGTTGATTAAAACTATTTGTAGTTAAACAGCTGAAAACCCAGTGTAAAAAGGATGAGATGAAATCAAAGACAGACACAGGCCGGTTCTCAAATTAAAAGGTTGACATTGTATTAAGAGAAAGAATCAATCCACAAGGCACCGTACAGCAAAAATATCTCTCTGCCTAAGTTAGTCAATGAACAGTTATACACAAATTAAGTTGTTATCAGCTCTGACGATGACATCTGGCCATGAGGAGCCTTGCTCGTAGGTTGAGACTTTGGCGAGACCTTGGCTCAGACCGGCGTCGCTGGAGGTGTTGTGGCTTTGTCATAGATGGCCAAGTTAACTCCAATGAGCTGTTATTGTATTCCTCCAGACTGAGATAATCAGTGACCTCGGCTGGGCCTGTGCGCTGTGCAACTCAAAACACATGCAGTCTCTAGAGGAAAGGAGAGAACTAATACTAGGATTAGTTCCAGACCACCTTGAACTTAATAAAATCATAGGATTGGTAGGCAAACTTGAGTTATGCAGAGATGGCACACTAAAATAGGATACAATGGCATATATATCAATATTGTCGACAAAATACATAGTTTTATACCTATCACATGCTATGTGACTAAACTTATTAGGCACATAGCATGTGTACACACTTACTGTACATGTGTTTACTTTACAGTATGTGTTATCTGATTATCTGCAGTGGCAGAGGATGACATGACATGACATGTCTGTGTGGGCCCGGGTTTCCATTGAGGGTTGGGCTAATTTGTTTTTGTTTTTATTTCTGGAATACAGCATGGATTGACATTCCAAATATGGAACGTTTTGGACCTTAAAGGAGTAGTTCACCCAAAAAATGACTTATTTTCTATCAATTACACACCCCATGAAGCCTTGAATTCATAGAGATTTTTTGTTTTTGTCGCATTCCTAAGCAACTAATTTGATGACCGGCGGAAAGATGCTAATGTCTCCGGTAGGAGACTCAAAGGAGACTCTTTGAGTCTCCTACCGGAGTGACCGCCTATCATCAAATTGTTGGCTTAGGAATGCGAAAAAAAAAAAACATGAATTCAAAGCTTCATGGGGTGTGTAATTGATAGAAAATACGATTTTTTTGGGGGTGAACTACTCCTTTAAAACTAACATACTGAATCCTCACCAGAGTGTGGAACTGAAGCATGAGACTTCACCAGATGAAAATGTAGCACTGCAATAACAATTTAGCTGGATGTAAACTGATATAAAACATGAAGGCAAGTAACTGTACTGTACTGGCAGTACACTAAAGTGTACACTATACAACATTTTAGACAGGAAGTAGAAGAACCATTGCACTGGACCTAGCCTTGTATCACAAGACGGTCATCTGTCATGACCGTCTTGGATGATCTTCAAAATAGTGTTTGCACTTTCTCCCTTTGTGGTCCGTACATCTACATAGACGTTCAGATTTCAAATATAAATTGCTTACCCAATGGTCATGGATGTTACAATTATGTACGGCCCCTCAGAAGTACCCGTATATTCCGTATTGTTCAATAAATAGCATTTTAATCCAATCGGTGGCCATTTTTTCCGTATGCTTTTAACTACGCCACCCTATTGGTTGGGAGGTGTATTGCACTCTGTTATAGTATAACTCTATGAGAAAATGGCCAACGATCGGATTAAAATGCTCTTTACAGAACATACAGGTACTTCTGAGAAGCCGTACATAATTTTAGCATCCGTGGCCATGGGGTTGGCACTTTATATTTGAAATCTGAACGTTTATGTACATGTACAGACCAAAAAGAGAAAAAGTGCTAACACTATTTTGAAGATCATCCAAGACTGTCTTATATTATATGACAGTCCTGTATCAAGGCTACTCAGGACCAGAATGGCGCTGGACTGGAGTGGGGAGGGGCTTGAGATATGTTGACATTTTTGGGCCCTCTGATTGGTTGAATATAATAAGCTTTCCTATTTCCGAGCGTGGCTGTCAGTCTGGCGTCTTTTGTTATCTTTGTGATCGCAGCCCCGGTCGGCATGAGAGAGTACGTCTGTCCATCCCATCCCAACATGAAGTCCATCACTTAATACTAGAGATCTATCAAGTTACAATTACTGTGCTCTAGTTGCTGCAAGTGGAGAGGTGAGTGTTTTTAAATTGCTTTAATTTAAATTGTTTTATACATAGTCTTTGCGAGTGGAATATTATCACCTAAATTGCAAACATGCAAGGTCCGATCTGCTTTTGTGGTGGACTTTGCAGGTAGAGTGAAGATTATGCCTCCCCATTAAAACAAATCAAGTGGCAGTAAAATAAAATGGCTTTAATTTGCGTGTTTTCTAGCTTTGTCACCTTATTTTAAAGTTGTGCAGTTTGACTATTTGAAATGCCTAAGGGCTGGGTCTGCAGCCCAGGCAGCGCGTCGCACTCTGAATTATTAATGCTGGGAGCTGGTTGCCTCTAATTATAGCATCATGATGTAGCTGTACATCAGGAACCATTGCCACAATAACACAGCAATGTTTTGTAAAAAAAGATTGTTTTGCTACTTAATTTCTAGTTTACAAACACCAAGTAGAAATACAATTGTGGGAAGCTGCCTGATAAGCCTACTGTCTTTGCCATCTAGACATGCATGTGCCCCATTAGATTAGGAAGAATTAAGTAGGGCTTTACTAAAACCTAAAGTACATTCCTTCATTGGCTTCTATTCGTTTTAGAATTTATTTAAAGATTTATATTGATTACTTTTTTAAGGCAAGGCTCAGTCTAGCCCTTCCTTCATATAGACCTTTTAAGATGTAGCCCCCATGAGCAGGAGTGCAGCATGAGATTCTTGGGCAGAGCTCTTCTGGTCATTCCAAAGTCTAGACCAGTGGTTTTCAACCCTTTTCATATAAAGGTCCATTATTTATTCGGCATTTGAGCCACGTAGTCATCACCATTTGATGAGATTTAGCCTCTCAGACCCAAAACTTGAAAACTGAATATTTTGTTGTCGTTGGATACAATTTTGTCCATTTTTCCATGCTGTATTGATGTGGTACCATAGGAGAGATAACAGGCCAACATTGATCAAAAGAACAATTCTTCTACATTCTCTAATTGTGTAGACTTCTTGTAAATTAAGTAATGCAGATGTTTAACAATAATTTTACTCTTGGGAGTGTAAAATGTTACACTCTCAAGAGTTAAAGATCTATAAGGGTCCGTTTGCTTACCAACTCAACATCATTTAGCTGGGGACCACCTGGAACCCCCTCAAGGACCACTGGTGGTCCCCGGACCACTGGTTGAGAGCCACTGGTCTAGACAGAGGACGATGATCTGCCTGAGTAGATCAGGTTAGCAATGATGCTGTGATGTCAATATTGAGGCATAAGACACAGCTTTAACTTGATGTAGTAGATTAATAACACCACCTCTTGTCCTGTTGAAAAGTAGTTGTTTGGTGTCCAGGCAACGTGCCACCTGCACTGGTGAGGAACAAAGCAGGACATATCCTCGAGGGGAACGACTGCACAGGATGAGCAAGGGTCCGAGGAAGCGGAGAACCAGTGGCAGCTCACAGGAGTCTGATGATGGAGGTTCTGGGGTCGCTCTGAAAAAGGAAATTGGCCTGCTTAGTGCCTGTGCAATTATAGTTGGTAAGTCCACCTATTTGTTCCTTTTTCTGTACATCTTGCAGTGCTTCAACACCACTGTAGAATCCATCAATCCCCACCCCTTGATATCCCCCCCCCTGTCCTAAACCTCTCCTTTATGATGGAGGGCCATGCTCGACCCATGCATTGTGCAAGTTTGCACATTTAATGTGCCATTTATGCAGCAAGGGATTTGATATGTAGACACACACGCACATAACACACATACAGTAGGCTACACAGTACACACACAGGGAAGTCGATAAAAAGTAATCTCACTAATGTTTCCTTGCCAGTGTCATGATTGCAATTTCCATTACCGTCAGCAGCACAGCTGTCTGTCTGAGAACTAGAGCTGCACTGTGAGAAAGCAGACATGTTCTATCAACATTTGACCAATATCCTTTTCTCTCCACTATCCTGGACACTGATTGTCAATTGGGGCGGGTGGATGGAGGGAATGTAAATTCTCATAAGTCACCCTCCTCTACCTGTATTTGCACATGCTACATCAGTTTTGAGTCCACCAGTGGAATAACCTTCATGCTGCCCATGATGCGTATTATTTCACAAGCTAAATGATGGATAGATTTGGTTTTATTTGTACACAAAAAAAGAAGAAAAAAACACTGAGGATTTTATATTGTAGATTGAGGTCCAATTCAATTGGTTCCAGGGCCTAATTCCTTGAAATTAAAGGTCAGCTTCTGACCTAATGTTGCAGTACTGATGGTAATCCAACAGTAAAACGTGACTGTCACCAGCCTTCTCTGATCCTGTCCACAAATGACCTGCAGTGGCCGACGTTGACCCTCGCAACTTATGAAAGGCTTGTCATACCACACACACACACACACACACACACACACACTTTTACCCCACAAATCTGAAATGTTTTGGTGTGCTACTGACGCCGTTTCTAACTGTGTGTAGTCTGGGTAGAGAGACAATTTTTTTTTCCAGTGTTGGAATCGAGAAGAGCAACAACTCCCCAAACAGTAGTAGTAGCAGGGAGTTCTTTTTGAGTTTGAACGTGTAATTGGTCCCTATAGACAGGAAGCCAGGCCTCTAGCGATAGGACATGGTGGCTTTCCGCTAACGTCCTCTCTCTGCTTTACACTCTGTTTTGTTGCACTCTCAGAGTTAAATGAACACCTGTGTACACAGTAATACAGGTATGTACAGTATTACTAACCTGCTCTTCTCTCTCAGTTCACAAGCTGGCCGTCCTGTTCTGGACTGGAACCACAGCTCGATCTGTTTTCCTTTACACATGATAAGATTTCATTTACAGTCATATTTTGAATTGATGTTGCACTACTGTTTTATATTCTTACTGTGCAATTTACATTATTATTCTGCTAACTTGGAGCTGCACTTTAACTATTATTAATGGATTTTGTATTTATTCCATGATCAGTGGTTCTCAGACTTTTTAATTTCAAGGACCACCATAACTCTGAGAGTGTGCAAATGTTTTTGTACATGCTCAGAGCATGTTCAAGCATGTATACATGCTCAGAGTTACAGACCTGTAGGGGTCCATTTGGAACCCCCTCAAGGAACCCTGAGGGTCCCTGGACCCCACTTTGAGAACCACTGTCCTAGATTGTTTTAAATTACACGATGGTATCGGATCGGTACTCTGTATCTACCGATTTGCAAGTTATGGGAAGCGGTATCAGGAAGGAGAAAATGGTATCGGTACATCTCCATTTACAATCTTTCTGTCTCCGTGTTGTTCTGCCCTCTCCCACACAGGCAACATCATTGGCTCAGGGATCTTTGTGAGTCCTAAGGGAGTCCTAGAGAATGCCAGCTCAGTGGGCTTCGCCCTCATTGTGTGGGCTTCAACGGGAGTGATCACAGCCATCGGAGCTCTCTGCTATGCAGAGTTGGGTGTGACCATCCCAAAGTCTGGTGGGGACTACTCTTATGTCAAGGACATCTTTGGAGGACTCGCTGGGTGAGAGGAAAAATGACCAGTATCAATGAGAAGTGTGTCAACGGCATTGACCATGTTCACAAGGCAGAGATTTTGCTCCCACGCTGTGGGGGTGGACGGTCGGTTAGGTTTTCTCACGCCCTGTGCAAGACGTAAAATAAAAATGGCCGCCGTGTGGCTATGGTCAATACAGTAGCGTTGCGTGTGTGTTTGAAGACATACAGTATCAGTCACCCAATCTACAAGCAGTCAACATGTCACATTAATGAACAACTGCACATTCTTATTTTAAGTCCTAGTCCCACACTGTATAATTGAGTATAATGTCACTAATGTACAGTATGTACATAAGGATTGCTTCAGGAATTCTAGTACAGCAGTTGAACCAAATGAAAGCCTGTCATAACCATTGACACAGTGTGTGTGTGTGTGGTGGTGGTGGTGTGCACGCACCCTTGTTGTATAGTATTTGCATCCCTAATTATTTTCCAGGATGTCATTGACCCAGTTCTGTTAATTGTGTTTGCGCTCTTCTGCTTCACAACAATGCACCAGTGCACATTATAGCGTAATGAAGAATTATAATGCAGTCGGTATGCTAATTTGCTCATTATTTCCTCTCTTCTCCCACTACATTTTGCTATGAGGGCTCATATTCTGCTCACACACTGCGTGTGTGTCATAAGTATATTGCCATGGCCCATTACCCTCCTGTCTGCCATGTCCCCCCAGGTTCCTGCGTCTGTGGATTGCTGTTCTAGTGATTATGCCCACCAACCAGGCGGTGGTTGCACTCACCTTTGCAAACTATGTCTTGCAGCCCCTCTTCTCAACCTGCATCCCTCCAGAAAATGCACTTCGCCTTTTGGCCGCCGTCTGTCTACGTAAGTGCCCCAGCAAATATGCTCCATGTAAAGATAGTATAATAGGGCAATACTAAGTGCTTTTCGTATGCACTTGCACTTTTTTCAATTATTCAGTGGAAATTTGGTTTATTGGTAAAATTCACAAACTGTCAGCTCTTTGCAAACAAATCCAACAATTACACTTTCAATGGCTACTGTAGGCAAAAAATTATTCTGCCCTTTCATGACAAGCATCTGTAGTACTAACCCCCTAGAACACCCTTTTGCTGTTATGACCTGCTTCTGGCAGCGTTCCTGAAGAATCTTAGCCCATTCCTCATGTGCAATGGCTTTCCAGTTCACTAATATTCCTGGGTTTGCGTATTACAACCTCCTTCTTCAAATCCCACCAGAGATTTTCTATATGGTGTTCCAGTCAGGAGATTGTGACGGCCGCTCTGGAATCTTCCAGGTCTTCCTGTGAAACCAAGCCTCAACAGTTGGAAGCATAGTTAGTTACAGTAAAAGTTAAAGGACCCCCTCTGTACTGGGAGGTTTGTCTGTGATGATCCAAGTATTGGATCATCTAGTTAGAAAACAGGAAACAGGCCTGCACCGCTGGCATAGCGGTCCAGGCACCAAGGCTCAATGTAGCCTGACAGCGCGTTGCGGGTTCGACTCCCGATCCCGACGGCCTTTACTGCATGTCAATCCCCATCTCTCTCCCCATTTCCTGTCAGCCTGCTGTCCTGTCAAATAAAGGCATGAAAGCCCAAAAATAAATCTTAAATCTTTTTTCTCTTGTCTCTTGTGCCAGGGGATTTTTGATGGTTGTTTCACAGATTGACCAATGTCAGATTTTTGTAAATGTACATTAGCAAGTAGAAGCTTGACTTTGTTCTCATTTTGTCTTGTGTTGCTCTTGAACACACAGACTACCACTCTTGAAACAGAGTATTGCATTTTGGCTCAACAAATATAAATTGGAGAATGAAAAAAAAAAGACATTGTGGAAAATTGCAATTCTTTCCATTATAGTCAACAACAAGCCTACTCTTTGGCCAGTATGATTTATCAAATGCTTAAACATACTTAGTTGACTGGATTCCCAAGGGCTCTATACTAGGCTCCCTCCTGTTTTCGCTCTACATTAAATGTCTTCACTGGAAATAGCCAATCTACAAGCTCGCAACCTGTCGCGTTGTGAGCTTGTAGATCCCCAGAATAGGCACGATAGGTTTCAAGTGGTTAAATAGCTGAAATGTAGAACCCTGTAGCACACAACTTTTTTTTAATCTGTGTATTAACTTGACAACATATACAGTAATGTAGATGTGGTCATGTATTTTGTGTCCTCACAGTGTTGTTGACATGGGTAAACTGCTGCAGTGTGCGCTGGGCCACGCGGGTTCAAGATGTCTTCACTTGCGGCAAGCTGCTAGCCCTGGGTCTCATCATAGTCATGGGAATTGTCCAGATATGCAAAGGTGAGTAGGTTAGATGACTTGTTGTTGTGTCTGGTCTGTTGTCTCCTTTGGGAAGCCATAGCCTGTCTCTTTATATGGAATATGTCTTTCTCTCCTACCAAACTCAAGCTGTGTCTCTGTCTCTCGCCCTCTCTATCTAAGGTAAAAAATAAAATAAAAAGTCTTCCTTTATTTATTGCTTGTATATTAAGTTGTGCTTAATGTGACTACAGAGACCTTTTTTTAATAAAGTGCTTTTAAAAGTATCTCTCCTTTGTACAGTGTCTGAGGTTGCTACCATTGTTTAGAGTTATTGTGACAAGCTTTTCTAGGCTATGTGAATATTTCTAAAAACATTTTGCCACCTTATTCATGAAGTGTGAACTAAATTTACAATTGGCATTTTAGCAGCATGCATGAATTTCATTTCAGACCAAGCCAAGTTAGCCTGGAAAACCAGACGAATCTGTCAGTCTGGCCATGCCAGGCTAAAGCCAAGTAGGAAGGAGAGAAGGAGAGGAGACAACAGTTAACAGTTGTTAACCACTTTCAACATGGTGTCCCTATTTTGCGCATGTTGTTATGGGCAGAAATTGCAATCATACAAGGTCACAGTGTGTTGTGAGCCTGTAGCCTGTTTCTGATAGTTCGTCACACGACAAAGGATGTAGGGCTTAAGTCATGGATGAACAATATTTTCGGGCACATGATCACTCAATGCTGGCATGATCACCCATTGCCACACAGTGAAAACCAGCATTGCTTTTACCTGTTATTCAATGGTTTTATTATATCATAAATAGGTCAATAATTTGAATAATAAAACCTACCAAAGAATGAGTCAATAATTTAACATGAAAAATAAAGGTAAGATCAATTCTGACTGTTGTGGGGAAAAAAATGTATGCACATCAAACAATAATGGTTAATGGCTGCTTTGGATCAACTCAGGTGATCACCTCAATAGCCCGACCTGATTACCTAGGCCCAAGAGTTCAAAACTTTTAGTCCCTGTCCGAGTGGATCAGATTTGAATTTTGGGCAGTTCTAAACAAAAACAAACTAGAAAAAGTGCACCTCGGAGCACAGGTCTCCGCCAGGTCAGGTAGGTTATTGTAGG
Source organism: Gymnoscopelus braueri (assembly GCF_963280865.1). Lineage (NCBI taxonomy): Eukaryota > Metazoa > Chordata > Actinopteri > Myctophiformes > Myctophidae > Gymnoscopelus > Gymnoscopelus braueri. Next base: position 18,825,936 of record NC_137611.1, read on the forward strand.
CCAGCAATGGTCAGAATGCGGCGATCAAGATGGAATATGAAAAATCTGACAGATCCGTCTTGAACGCACGACTAAAGAGATAATGTGTACCGCTTTGCGTGATGTTTGGACAAAATCTGTAGGAGTAATAGAAGGAAGTGCTTTGCAAAAGATCGGCCTCCTGGTGGCACTATAAAAAAGAAAAAAAAAATGGGTCTGAGGTTCCGCTCTGGCATCCAGGGAGTGTGTGTGCACAGTTTCAGGTCACTCGGACCAACGTTGCCGGAGATTAGCTGCTCACGGACGGACGGACAGACACACGGACACAAACCATAGTCTCGGCCACGCCTTCGGCATGGCGGAGACTAAAAACGGCATTGGGAACACATTGATATCTGATGGTGTAATCATAAAATGATCTTGTCAATAAGAAATTAAGCTTGATTAATTAAATGATATCTTTAACACCCAAATTTCAAATCTTTGGGATTAAATGTTTTGAAATCCTGGGCCCTGGTTGATCAAACAGAGGTGGTTGTCCTCCCCTGGGCTTAAGTGGTTATGGTGAGGATAGAACTTGATGGCCTTGAGTGCAGTAAAATACAACAGGAAACTGGTAGTCCTCAATTTAGCTTGCCAATGGCTACACACTTGACCAAGAATCCTCCACTGAGGGTCAGAGGGTGTTTGTCACCCTTGCGGTAAATATTTTCAGTAATTCCAGTCATTTAAAGTTGAGCTCCCCTACAATCACAAGATGGAATTCCAGAAGGGGGGACCCATAAATTGTACTAACTGAGTGCCTCCACTGCAGCTCGAATACGCTGTGCCTGCCACAGGATTTCTGTGATCTCGGTGTGGAAGGCGGATTAGAGTTCTCTCATTGCTCCTCCTACTCATAATCCCCAGCCACTGTACTATGTACACACACACACACATAGTGGCACTTGGCATGTAACCTATCTTACCAGGGCATTGCTCACTCATACATGAAATGCCACCCACTCATTATTAGGTAGTAGCTGGAAATGTATTCCTTATCCTCAGAGTATTTTAATTTATCCATGCTGATATTTTATTTAAGTTTTTTGTCCATACTGGCTGAGGTATACCGGTACACTGTATGATGGTGCCTATGCAGTTAAAAGCACAATTGTGTATATATACTAAAACGTATAGTAAATAAAAGCGTTGTTTTTGTGTGTGTGTTTGTTAAACTGCATCATTCTAAAATGTGGGTTCCAACTTATGCGTGAAGTTACATTATATGCAATACTATAACAGAAACGTGATGACTGTTATTGCCCTCTGCTGGTCATTGCTGTGTAAGTGAATATCCATAGGTAATGTGAAAGGAACTCCTACCGCTAATAATGCTATGATTCTGTCTCCTATAAAAGCTATTGTATGCCAGTAGCAGTTTGTTTTAATTTCTTTCAGTGTCTTTCTTTTCTTTTATTGAAAATGGAACCTTTGGGATTAATCGTATATAAGTAGTTGATGGTTTCTTTTTTTTCTTTAAGGTTTCTTTTTGGGCTTTTATGCCTTTGTTTGACAGGACAGTTGGCTGACAGGAAAATTGGGAGAGCGATTGGGAGTGACATGCAGCAAAGGCTACGTCAGCGGGCAGCGGTCCAGGCCTAGTTGATGATTTCTTATGTTTGATTGTTTCCCAGGTCATTATTATTGGCTGGAGCCAGCACATGCCTTTGAAACCTTCCAGGACTACGATGTTGGGCTGATCGCTCAGGCCTTCCTGCAAGGTTCCTTCGCCTACGGAGGCTGGAACTTCCTCAATTATGTCACAGAGGAGCTGGTTGACCCATGCAAGTGAGTTGACAAACTCCTACTGTCTTTGTGTTGCTCCCGCCTGTTATGCTTGATACTCGTAATCGTGCAACGGTGTCTCTTGCCGAGAAGAGAGCGAGAGTATATGGTGCTCACGACCAAATCCATAGAGAAATTGTGATGTAGTCTTGATCAGTGGTCTGCGTCAACAGTTTTTTTTCTTTTTTTTTTTACAATATATTTATTGGCATTTTCAATTATATAACATACATAACAATATGGCTCTTGTATTAAATGTCTATAAATAATCAAACAACAGTTTTGAAAAAATTTAAGCTCTATTTCCGTAGTAATCATTGTTGTGTTGAGTTGTTTGTGCAGTAAAAGGCGTCTCTGGTCTCTCCAGCTCTTTAGTAAACAGAAAATAAATTTAGGATACGAATTTTATCCAATCGGGAGAGAGAACCCTACAAAGAGCATTTATCAGCATCAATTTTATAGTGTTCAGTTAAAAGGCAAGACCACTTTGACTTTGGATTGCCATGATGTAACTCCAAAGGTGGACAAGGAATCAAAAATAATTGCTCCATTGATTAGAAATTGATAATTCCAAATATGCTCCTCATTGACTTACATTGTACACTGTTTGTTTGTGTGCTAAAAGAGTGACTTTGAGAGCTGTTTCAGTGTACAATGTAAGTCAACGAGGACCATATTTTGAATTATCAATTTCTAATCAATGGAGAAATTATTGTAGATTTCCTGTCCACCTTTGGAGTTACATCATGGCAAGTTAACTACACAACCCAAACCTCTACCAAAGTGGTCTTTCCCTTTAAGTTCCAATTTTGTCTGCAAATTTCCACTTCAAATCTCACTTGTTATGCTGTGTCCTGTTTGAGTTCTCTCTCCTGATTGGATAAAATTGGTATCCAGACCTGAAAATGTATTTTCTGAGTACTAAAGAGGTGGAGAGACAGGGAGACCCCTGTTATTGAACAAACATAAAGCTATTTAACACTTATTGTAACAAAACAAAACAAAATCACTTACTAACTCACTAATTTATACCGTTTCCTGTCAAAAATAACTGAAAATAAATAAATGTTCACGATGCGTGATGCAACACGATGCATCACGTTGACTTCAAAATCGGTTACTTTCGACGAGCGACACCGCCTCGCCGATACATTTGGTTTACGATGCGGCGCAAACGAAAGACAACGATGAAGTCCAACAGATAACGGTTACATTATGTTGTCATGGCAACCATCCTCCCCTTCTACAGGAACCTACCTCGTGCCATCTTCATCTCCATCCCTCTGGTCACGTTTGTCTACGTCTCTGCCAACGTGGCATATGTCACCGCCATGAGTCCCCAGGAGCTGCTGGCCTCCAATGCTGTTGCAGTGGTGAGAACGCAAGCAAAGACGGCAGTCGTTTTATTATGGGGCCTGTTTATCATTCATAGTGTGAATTGCAGGTCATCGCTGTCAGGCAGAAACCTAGAATGTCCAAAACCATTACTTTTCAGGAAATGAGAAAAAAGAACCTGTGTTCCAACAATGTAATGTTATTATTTAGTCACAAGCTCTTGTTAAAACCCAGACAGACTTTTCCTATTTATTTATTTTTAAATTCCAAAAATAGAAGATCTACAAGCTCACAACATGTTGTGTTGTGAGCTTGTAGATGTGCTATCTGCGTTATTTTTGTGCGATACTGTCATATGACAAAGTACTATAAAGTAGGGCATTGTTTTATGAAAAAAACATAAGAATATGGAGATGCACAGTTTCTGCCTGACAGCTAGAATGTATATGTTAGTTTTTTCATCTACTGTACAAGTAAAATGACCACCATTATGGTCAGTATTTGCCAGACCCAGGGGGTCGGCCTACATGAGGCTTTGTCTGTCTGTCGGTCGGTCGGTTGGTCGGTCGGTCTGTCCCTCTTTTCCTCTGCACACACGTCATGCGGAAGTCCGGCCATTCAGATTTCAACCACTAGGGGTCTGGCAGTGCTCCGAGGAGCACCTTTTCTAGTTTTTAAACATTTGCCTTTTCTCTCCTCCATCTCTCTTCTCTCAGACCTTTGGAGAGAAGTTGCTAGGTGTGATGTCATGGATCATGCCCATCTCTGTGGCGCTGTCCACCTTCGGAGGGGTCAATGGCTCCCTCTTCACCTCCTCGCGGTCAGTTTGTGAGGCCCCCTCCCCTGCCATTCATCTTATTCTTATTATGTTACAATGGCATTACATTCACCCATTTACACACACATTCACACACCGATGTGAGAGGAAACCATGCAAGACACCAACCTGCTCAATGGGAGCAGTTACAATCCAGTGTTTTGCTCAAGTACACTTCGACTCTAACCCAGGGGAGCCACGGATCGAACCGGGAAACTTCCGATTTCCCAGGTGGCCGCTTTACCTCCTCAGCCACTGATACCCACATGTTCTCTTTTTCTCTTCTGTTTGCGGCCATAGACATATAAAGGTAGACACCTCCTCCGGCTCTGAGGCGTCTGTATCTCGGGTGCCATTTTGGAGAAGGCAAGCTTCCTGACTACTGGCCAATCACGGCGCGTCTTTTCCAGGACTTGGCAGAATCTAGTTGTATAAAAATATAACGGGATATTTTTTAAACTAGATTCTGACGAGTCCCGGAAAAGACACGCTGTGATTGGCCAGTAGTCAGGAAGCTTGCACACTGCATGATTTTGGCCATTTTAGGATTGAGAATTACATAATCACACTGTGCTACTGTATGTGGTAAAGGGAAGAATTGTCATGTCATTATCCTCCTTGTCAGACTGTGCGAGTTGAATTCAGTCTACATGTCATATTGTGTGATGAAACTATGAAAGTTTTACCTCCAGAAAACAAAACTGAATGGAAGAAAATTCAGACCCAGTCTTGACCTTGGCAGATGAAGACAACAGCGGTTGGCAATTCTCCAAAGGAAACTTGACACAATCACACACACACACTAACCAGGCCTGAGTGAATTGGAAGGTCTTAGACCTTCAAAGAGGACACCAGTTGATCTTAGGTGAGCAGGTAGTTTGTTCCAGAGTGTAGAACCAAAGTGGCTAAATACACCTTCACCAGATGTAGATTTTGCTAATAGTCATGTTATAAGACAAAAAAAATAAACTTTTTATTCAGCTTGGTTCACTATAGATACAAAATGTGGTTTGTATGATCACTGAACCAGCATGCCCTGGCACATAGCATAGTTATTTTCATTTTCCTCGCCATGTGTATCTACTACAGTATTGCAACACACATGGACCCAAGAATACGACTGCTTTACTAGGCCTATACATTGTGTGGAACTGTATTTTATTCTGGGAAGATGATCCCACTGGATAAAGATGGCAGGCATCTCATTACTCGCTCACATTTCACCCACACACACATTTTTTTCCTATACGTTATAAATTCACACTGCCACCCTCCATTGAGCCACTTGTCTTGTGTCTCACACAGTACAGTATGTAATGTGAAACAGCCCTCCCTGGAATGTTTCCACACCGTTGCAGAAACATACTGTGTGAACATTAAAGCCTGATTCATACTTTCAGCGACAAAGCGTAACGAATATTGTTAATGATGATGATGATAATAATATATTTTATTTTAACCACTTAAGCCCGATATACTTCGTTGTAAGATGAATGGCTAAAATAGCTGATCTACAGCCTCAACTCATCCCAAGCTTTTTTGTTTACATTTGTCCACATACTGACATGCTCAAAATAGGGATCTTGGTTAAAGATATGATGTGGCTTTTTTATGATCTAGGTAGGACAATAGAGTTGGACAGGAAAGTGGTAGAGAGATGAGAAAGGAACATGACGGGAGTCTTTTTCAAACTCGGGTTCTTGCGACTCACAAGGACCATTTGGTTAGTGCACTGTTAAGTGACTGAGCCACCAGGCACCCCAAAATACCTCTTCCTCGAATTAGGGACAGTTGGAGGATTCAGAAATCAAACCCAAAACCTTCTGTTCAGCAGATGTCCACACTATCTGCTAAGCCAAACATGTCACCCCAGACCAGAAAATGTTTTTCAACTGAAAATAAATTTTTATTTTTTGACATGTTTATCTGTTTTTCTGTGTATTTGGCTCTCTTTCCCATGCATTTTCTTTCTCTCAGGCTGTTCTTTGCTGGCGCAAGGGAGGGCCATCTTCCACGCCTGCTGGCTATGATTCATGTCAAACGCTGCACCCCTATCCCAGCCCTGCTGTTCACTGTGAGTCCTTTGATGTTCACACTCAGATACAGTACTGCATGGTGTCCTCAAAATGCCCTCTCTTTTCATCTCCTTATTGGAAGAATCCCTGCCCCACCATGTTAACAGATTTCCTCTCTTTCTACTCAGGTTATCTCTACACTCATGATGCTGTGCACCAGCGACATCTACACACTCATCAACTATGTGGGCTTCATGAACTACCTCTTCTATGGGGTCACTATCTTTGGGCAAATTGTGCTGCGCATCAAAGAGCCTGATTTACCTCGGCCTATCAAGGTAAAGATCAGGCCTTTGTCGGACCAGATCATTGGTTGGGACTTTTGCAGAGCCTATTTTGACTTGCTGTAACTCATCAGAAAAATATGACTCTCGTCGTATATATCCAAAACACAAAGCATTATGTGCGCTACATTATGGAAGTCAGTCATAGGTCCCTAGTTGGAAAAGTTTTAAAGAAATTGGCGTACAGGATTATTTTGTTCACAAAGTGCACATGAAAGATTATATTTTTAAAATCTAAACTTTTGAAGCTTGTAAATGTAGAATAACAGTTTCAAAGGTAACAATATAATACATTAATCACTATCTTAATAACCTACAAACCTCAAGTTTTTTTCAACTTTGAAGACAGGATGTAAGATTTGTGGATAGACTCTTATCATAAAGACAGTCAATAGATTCCCTTGAGGAGGACATTAAGCTTTAGATGTTCAATGATAATTGATTCAAACTCGACACAAGGCTATATTTTATATTACTTGTTCGAATAGTTGGAGTAAAGGAAAACCATGTTGGCATCACGAGAAAGCTAAGACTCTCCTCTCCGGTGCACTAACCGTAATATGTATTTTCACCGACGTCTGACTGATTTAGATACAACAGTTCATGACATTCATATAATGTACAGCATCAGCAATCTGGTCTATACACTTCGTCATATGACAAATAGATAAAATCTTAGATCTACAAGCTCATGTGGGGGTGATGTACTATTTTAGCTATTTTTGAAGAGGGGGAAAAAAATGACAAGATTTTTTTTAATCTTTCGCCTATAATGAATGATATGCCCCAAGATTCATGTGATTAAAAAGCAACATATTTATTTACCCATTTAGACTTGAGGCCGATTCCATAAATGCCTTCTAAATCCTGCACATTTGTATTCAAAAATGTAAATAGATATACTGTATATGTTGCTATAATTCTGTATATAGCAACAACTACACACAGAGGTGTTCCTGGTTTGAAAGGTTTAACAACGTATCGGTGTTCCAGGTCTAAATGGGTTAAGGCAAACCAGGATGATGATTGCACTACTACGTGTTCTGCCATTCCATGTGGGGAAACGGTTAGGAGATTGTTTCGGCCACAGAAAATGAAATGTATGTTGACCTATATCTCTCTGCCCTCAGGTGAGCCTGATATGGCCTGTGATATACCTGCTGTTCTGGGCCTTCCTGCTGGTCTTCTCGCTATACTCGGAGCCTGTGGTGTGTGGAGTCGGTCTGGCCATCATGATGACAGGCGTCCCCGTCTACTTCCTGGGAGTGTACTGGGAAAACAAGCCACAGTGCTTTGATGCTGCTGTTGGTAAGGAAATGGACAACTTTTTGACTGGAGTTGGATATTTAAGTTTGAAAGTCAATCGGGTTGTCCGTTGTCCCCCATATTATTTTAGCCTGGAAACCAGACGAATATGCCATTGCAAAACAAATTGCCCTCGGCAGATTTGGTCTGGCACCGCTCAATTGTGATTGGATTTCACGCCCTCCAAAGTAGTGAGGGACCAATCAGAGCCCAGTATGCAAATATGGGGCGGATTTATCACCAGAGGCATTTTTTTAATTCGCCCCCTGGAAATACAGGTTCCACACAGAGATTCCAGACCAATATCTACGCAGTGATATTAGTCTGGCCATGCCAGGCTATTTTGTATTCACTGGACAGTAGGAAAGCAGAGATGTAGTGTTGACCATATTCAGACAGCGCTCTTATGTCGTACTCTGGACCGCTTACCCTGTTGGTTGACTAGGGTTCATGCCATTTACTCTGATCGTGCACTTTGTAAGTTGTAATTATTATGTTCAATAGAGGAGGCATAGGAGATATGGCCCTGAATGAATGTGCATTCAGCAAGGGTGCATGCAGTTCCATTGAATGGGGATCATCATAACAATGTATTAACTCTGGACATGGGAATATGTATTCTGTTATTGTCTGTTGTAGAGATTGGCGCAAATGCAACTACACAAGAACTGCTTTATTATGTACACTTTAACTGAATGGAGTGTGGATGCACAACTCTTTGCAGGAAAATGCAACAGGAAAACGTTTTGAGGCAGAAGGCAACTCCCCACCTACTGCTCAAGCCAAGGCAGCATTGCGCTTTCAAACATATAATAATAATTCAACCATTCTCTTTTCTTCCTACTCCATGCAGGTAAGATTAGCCATCTGTGCCAAAAGTTCTGTTTGGTGGTATACCCAGACATGGAGCCCCGTGGGCCCACAGGAAGTGAGGGAGAGGATGATGCTGATGATTCAAAGGCCATAAACAGCTGATCGAACGTGTCCATGATAACAAACAAGAGACTCTCGCTCACACTGCATATGAGGTTAAAAACCAAGAGAAGACCTCTAGAAAAGAGGGACAGTGAAATGTTCACTGAATGCAAATTGTAAAAGGTCTCACTGAAAGTATTTGACTTGTCTTAATCCTGAACACCAGCTCAGAGTAATGCTGCCTAGTATCAGAAGTGTACAATGCAATACCGCTTGTTGTGAACAAACGGAAAACGACCACGTGGCCATTTTTTCCCATGGTTCAAAATAGAATTTCACATTTAATGTCAAATCTTTAATATTGTGTTCACTTCTTTTTGTCTATTGTTTGTGCACGTGTAAATTCTTTATTGTGTGTTCTGTTTCATCATTATAACACTGTCATGTTTGTTATTCACAAATGGTTCATTAATTTTAGCCTCTTTGAATTTATCACCTGTAATTTAAGTGAAACGTCATTGGAAATGATACCAAAATGCTTTTGAAATATATATATATATATATATATATATATGGGAAAAGTCTGGCATCAAGTGTCATCACTGTCATGGTAAGGGTGGTCATTGGCTGAGGATGGTACACACAAGTATTTCCTAAATTCAATTCAAACTTTATTCCAGACACACAGGGGGTCCATAGAGTACATACAAATCATATACATCACACATAACAAATTGAACTTTAATTAAATGATTTACTTTGCTCTCAAATCTCAATACGGCGATTTTCACAACCATCATTAAACAGCATAGTGCCAGGTAGTGTGTCCCAGGCTCTGGTGTGTCCTACTTCTGACATGCTTCTGTGACGGCTTCGATTAGCGATTTGGTTGTTGAGAATGTGTATAGCATCCTTCTGGTCAGTCTCTAATCCAGACATCAAGTAAATGCAGTATAACCACTGGTCCAGTTCAAGGTTGTGCTTTATTGTTACATCTTGTACATAGGAGTACAACTTATTTTTGTTCGGCTTTCTTCAGACAATGCAGCAGCATAGGTAATAATAAAACCGTAAAAAAAGACGTACAAATGTGCCTACCCTTGAGGGTCCATTTGTTTATTATACATTTGTACAGTTGGAGTTAATTTAATTTAAAGGATATAAAACTGAGAAGCTGTTGAGCAAAGGGCCAATTAATTCAAATAGGGCACCATCCATTGTGCTGTTTTGCATTGCATTACAGAGTTCCATCTGATGCTCATGAATATTTAATTCACCTGTTGATTCACCTGACGCATAGTTTACCACAAGGGGGCGGAGTCTACGCACAGTGGCGGATCAGATTGCGGAAGTAATGCATAACCAAGCCTATGAACCAGTGTTGCCATGTCGGCTTATTATAAGCGACTTTTTTTCTGTAAAGTTGCTTTAATGTAGATATCCGTTAGTTGCCAGTTGGGCCCGTTTTTTTGGGCCCGTTTCTAAAGTGTACGTGCTTATTTAGGCTTGCTTCCTTTTATTTTTAAATTACGTGTGGTTCTCAAATACTTTCATGAAAATGTTTTGTGCCTGGGAGCATTTTATTTGTGTTATTACAATGTTTATGTTTCAAAACATATTCCACATTTTATTGCAAGAGTTTTTGAAAATAGCAGATCTACAAGAGTTTGTAAATGGTCTATTTTCAAATAGCCTATGCATATAGGTTTAAAAGTGCTCATGTGGCCTAAGTTGCTTCTTTTGGGCTTGTTCCTAGAATGGTTGCTTGTTTCTCTCACAAAACATGGCAACACTGCTATGAACCATCATACAGTAACAACAGTCCTGCTGTATGTAGGCTTCTACGGCCACCAGTCTGTCTACGGCCGAAGCTTCGATTGATTCAGTGAATTCATTCTTACATCTGATCATATCGGCTGGCCGCTGTACGGACATCAGGTACGTTTAATATTCCTTTCTTCCGAGGATTTCCCTCGATCAATGGAACTGTCAGGCTAGCTATACGTAGCCCTGGTCCAGAGCGTTAGTGAGTTCTCTCTAGACTAACGCTCTGCCAAGTGCGCTGCTCTGCTCATAGACCGAAAATTCCACTACCGTGCGAGGTTGGCAACTTTAGTAAAGATAAACAAAACTATTTTGCTATTCAACGAAACAAAGGCTATTTTGTGTTTTTGAAAGTCTATTCTCCAGGGTGGGAAGCCTCTCAGCACCCCACCTTCTCTGTATGATACACTTTTTGGGCAGAAAATAAAATATGTCTGCCAGATGGAAATTATTTATTTTACTCCACTGCGTCCTCTACAGATCTGGTTAATGGTAATATATGTTGACTAGATCTGTAGAGGGCGCAGTAGAGTAAATACAATAATTTCCGTCTGGCGGACATATTTAATTTTCTACCCAAAAAGTGTATTATACAGAGAAGGTGGGGTCCTGAGAGGCTTCCCATCTTGGAGAATAGACTTTCAACAACACAAAACTGCATTTGTTTCGGTGAATAGCGAAATAGCTTTGTTTAGTTTTTACTAAAGTCTGAGACCTCACACGGTAGTGGAATTTTCGGTCTAAAAGCAGAGCAGCGCGCCTGGCAGAGCGTTAGAGAGAACTCACTAACGCTCTGGACCAGGGCTATAGCTATACGTAGCCTGTTTAGGCTAGCTTTATGTGTGTGAATAGAACCTCGTTGAGCCTGACAGCATCTGCTAGTTAATTTCTCTGTGTGTTTTCCATTGATTATTATGAAGTTGAACGCTAACGACTGTAGCCAACTTAGTTTTGCTGTCCCTCCTTCATATGGACTGATGTTTAAAGCTGTCTTATTTTTGCATGGCCGCTATGAATGACTCCAGTACAACAAGCTGCCACCATGGCTGACTTTGCTGATCACTTATTGTTTTCAATATTGCTGTTAGTATAAATGTCAGGTTGTAAAGCTGTAATAGATTAGAAACACTCGCAGCCCAGTAGGAAGGAGCCTATCTGGGAAGTGAAACAATAACCTATCTTTCAATCAGTTTGTGTTTTCCAGACATAACTATACACTGTTTGGATCCTAATATATACTTGCTTTATGCCTGTATGTAAGGTAACAGTATAGGTAGGCACTTGGACACCTGGGCAACCTCAATGTAAAATTGGCTATTTTGTCCAAAATGTAAAAAAAAAAGAAAAATCATTACAGTAAAGTATGCATGATTAGAACATGCTTAAACATTCAACAATTGAGGTCTAATATTTCTACAATTGCTACAAATTGCTGTATTGCTACAAATCCTGTATCCGTATGTATTTTATAGCTCTGGTCCATAGCGTTAGAAGAAGAACTCCTAACGCTTTGGACCAGAGCTATGGATTATATATACACATATTCATTTTGTCGCCTTTCAACATTTTGTGCCCCTAACCCTCATTCACTCACTGTATCTCTCTCTCTAACACACACACACAGCAGAGAGAGAGAGAGAGAGAGAGCACCATGTCTCCATCAGTGCGTCTGCAGGAGATGATCAGGGTGATCCGGTCAGCCAGGACCCAGGGCGAGGAGCGGGGTGTCATCCAGAGGGAATGTGCTGCCATCCGGGCGCAGTTCAGGCAGGCCGACAACGGGGGGCGCTCTCACAACCTGGCCAAGCTCCTCTATGTGCACATGCTGGGTTATCCTGCCCACTTTGGTCAGGTGAAGGGGATTTGCTGTTCTGGGCTTACTGACTGACTGACTGACTGACTGACTGGTTATCCCACCTCCTACTTTGTCTGGCTCATTAGACCAGTGGTTCTCAACCTTTTCAGGCCGTGACCCCCCAAAATAATCATATTTGAACTGGATCCCCCCCCCACCCTGATAAGCACTTGGAATTGTAGGAGTTGAGGCATTCGATCTGGTTTGACTCGGTTCCACAGATAAATATTGTGGAAAATAGCTGATCTACAAAGCAAGGCGTTGTGAGCTTGTAGATTTTATTTACATAATCTTTGCCTCTTTCTTATATTATTTAACAATTTGGCCAATGTTTGACCAGTTTTTTTAAATAGTTTGTTGATTACTTTTGATGCAGTAATGGTCTTTTTTCTTTTCTTTCTTTCTTTTCTTATTTTTTGAGGTATTAAAAAGGTCACTTCACTGTCATCTGGGGACCCCCAAAAAAATCATGTGGGGACCCCCCTGGGGGTCCCAACCCACAGGTTGAGAACCACTGCATTAGACCACTGTTTCTCAACGTCTGGTCTGGGGCCCACCAGGGGTCCAAATGGACCCTTAAGGGTCTGTAACTCTAAAATGGACCCCTGGTGAGAACCTGTGCATTAGACGCCTGTCTGGAAGTTACAGTTTTGCTGCCTCATTATTCATCATCAGCCTAATATCTTTCTTCAGATACGTTTTGCTCCCTGACTAAAACCTTTTATCATTGTTCTTTCTCTCAGATGGAGTGTGTTCGTCTGATAGCCAGTCCTCGCTACAGCGAGAAGCGCGTGGGTTACCTGGGAGCCATGATGTTGCTAGATGAGAAGCAAGATGCCAGCCTGCTCATCACTAACTCCATCAAGAAGTAAGGACAGCCCAAACGACGGGACAAGCCGCATTCAGGAGACAGGCAGACAGGGTTCTTCTTAAACAGACAGAGATCTTGAGACAGCCGGACATTCTAGGACAATCGAATAAACTTGAGATGAGATAATCTGGCTGTGTAGGAAAGAGGCCAGAAGAGAGAATTAAAGCCAGGCAAAAGTAAAAAAAATATATATATATATATATATATATATATATATATTATATATATAAAATCATTATTTCAGACCGAAGTCCATAGCACATAAAGGTAACATACGATAACATGCAACATGGGAAAAAAGATAAAAATGAAAAAAGAAAGTATAAGTGCAATAAAAGTACTATAGTGCAATCCTACCTAATCAGCAGCAGGCTGCTGAGCCAGCGCTTGCGCAGGCTGGATGTGACCCGATAACAGCTCTTCACTATGATGCTGTTGTTAGACACTTCCAGGCGCTGCATAAAATTGTACATCAGTTGCCTTAACAGTGCCTCACAAGTGGGCACACCAACAGAAGTAAACAACTGACTGGCACTATGCCACCTACATAGGAACACCAAGAAGTAAGTAGAAAATAAATGTAACTTTTTTTTATCATGAGCAATAGTAAGGACCAATGGGTTGAAAATGGGTGAAGTCGTCCTTTAAGAATTGTTTTAATAAAGTATTCAATAAAAACAATTCCTTTATTATAAAGACAACATTCTGTATTCTCATCGACATGCCTTTTCTATATCTTCATGCCTTCCTGTTGCAGTGACCTGGCCCACAGCAGTCAGTTTGTCCAGTCCTTGGCTCTGTGCACACTGGCCTGTATGGGTTCAGCTGAGATGTGCAGGGACCTGGCTCCAGAGATTGACAGGCTGCTTCACTCCTCCAACTCGTACATCAAGAAGAAGGTCAGCACCAGCATGAGGCTTTATTTGTACAATTTAGACATTTAGCAGACACTCTTATATCCAGAGCGACAAAAGTGCAAGATCAGAGTAATTGGCATGAACCCTGGTCAACAAGCTACAGGGTAAATGGTCATTTTGAGTGCAAAGAAAAAAAGCTCTGCAAAGTAACTAGGATACCAGGTAAACTTTAAACCTAACATCTGTCTAAACAACATGTTATCTAGTAAGTAACCTTCTTAACTGGACAAGCAAATCGTACATGTCTATTTAAATAACATACTTCAATACTTAGCGTGCGTTATGTGAACAAGAAGCCAACATGACATACTGTATGCATGCATACATAGCATAACTAACATCTATAAGAAAATAGGTGACAAGGGATGAAAGTTATGAGCAGTGATCCACAGATTTTACACGTTTTGAGTTTCTTTATATTTTTCACTTTTCCACGTACATTTTAAGTGCCCCAACAACAATGAACCCCAACAAAGGTTCCCATAGTTACTAAAGCTTTTATTTGGAAGGAAATAATTGGAGTACAATTTACAACAAATGTTTGTATAAGGTTATAGACTAGTACAAAAAGGAACAAAGTACGTTCTTAAAGAGTGAAACACCTTTTGTCTTCTTACCATGTGCACAGACAATAATTTCAATATGCTGAGGACCACTTCACTAATTTTCACCAATCTACTGTAATAGTAGGTTTTTGAATAACAAATAGAAGATTTTCTGAACTTTCTGGATTTAGAAGGCATTTTTCGGCCTCAGGTCTAAATGGTTTAAAGGTGGACAGTTCAGAAACCTGCCCACCAGTGACATCATCGGTAGGCAGATTTCAAACAAGATTTCAAATGTATTTTAATTTTTTTGAATGCAAGAACAATGGCTTCTATTTCAGCACGATAACTTTCCACAAAGTAGTTTCTATTATCTTGGAATCCCCATCGATGATGTCATTGGTAGGCAGGTTTCTTTTTTTTGTGTCTTTTTGCACCCTTTTCTCCCCAATTTAGTCGTTATGTCAATTGATTCCTCCCCACACACATTTTGTGTGTCGTCACTGATGTTTGTATCCTACTGACTCACCTGCCAGTGACGAGTAGCCTTCGTCCTACTCCTCCCGCTCAACACTCCTTGCCGCCCCAGCCCGTAGGATTACCTGCAAGTGACTATTATCACCCCCCCACCGCCAGGCTTCCCTCCCCCAAACACGGGCCAATCGTGTTCCTGTTTCGCTCGACAAAGCCGGATGCACCACGGTGGATTCGAAACCACAACCTCTGCGGTGGTGGGCAGGCACTTAACCACTGCACCGCCCGAGCGCCATGTAGGTGGGTAGGCAGGTTTCTGAACTGTCCATAGCCCACCAATGAGACACAGTGTGTGTAGACGGAAATATTGCGGTCTTATTATGAGCATTAGTGAGGACAAATTATATGAAGATAAGGATGAAAATGAGTGAAGTGCTCCTTTTAACTCATTAATCGCCAGGGTAAAACATTGTCTATAGCCGACCTTTCCAGCGATTCTGAGCGTTTTCACTAACTTTTGAAAAATCATAGAATATTCTTCTTCACAACGATCTATCCACTCATAGGTTAGTGAAAAGCGCCATCTAGCGTAAAAACTGGAAACGCAACATGCATGCGTCAAAAGACATCATTGGCGTGTGGGCGTTGGATGAATGAACATCATTGGCAGTCAATGTGTTAAGAATCGTATAGACGAGATAAGGCTTTCAATCACCAAGGACAACAGCTTCCACCCATAAAGTGAACATTTTGTATGTAATGTTGTTTGCTTTATTTAGTTTTATTTAGTTTTATTGCGATGTTGTTAGAGAGAGCGTCTTCATGAGAAGCCACTGTACAGGACAGGTTATGTTTCTCCCTCATCGTCCACTGCTTGGACTCCTTGTGGATGGAGGTGCGCAGACGCTCCGACTCTTTCAGAGTCAGGATTTTTAGTCTCGATGTCTTTTCCACCAGCTTGTGGTATTCATCCAGTTTGTCCCTCAATTTGTTGTAGAGGCTGGCGTTGGTCTGCGTCTTGTTCAGTGCTTGGAGGATCTGGTCTATCGCCGTGTACGGCAGCCACACCGGTGGAGCTGTGGCTGAGAGGGGCTTCTCTGTTCCAAAGTACTGGTGACCCTTCCCCAGAAGAGCGTCCACCAATTCCAGTGCCAGCTCTGCCGCCTCCAACAGGAGGTCATAATTCAAGTAGAGTCGCAGCAAAGCAGCTGCATCCACTCTCTTGTATGCATTGACCAGCCAAACGGGCAGGGAGACGCTGTGAGAGAGGAGCTTGTTGATGACACAGCGGTGGTGCTGGGAATTTGGGGACGAGTATCTCTCCAGGTAGGACTCCAGCAACCTCCACACCTCCTCTGTGGCACTTGATGTTTTGGTGGTGATGACTGTTGATAGCTGGTTGGCAGCCAGCCAGTTCCAAGTTTCATTCTGATATTCATCTCCTCCGTACTGAAGGTTGATACATTTAAAGGCCAGTCCCTCAAAGACAGGAGTGAGGGGAAGCTTGAACGTTTGGCAGAGAGAGAGGGCACAGTTATACAGCCCTTTCTGGACCAAAATGGCTACCATTTCAGAAGCAGAAGCACTGCCTGAAATGGCAACATAAGAGGGGTGGTGCTGGGCCAGAGTGAGGCGACTGCGGGCCAGGATGTACTCCTTCTCCAGGTCTTTTATCTCCAAGATGTCTATTTGATGCCTCACCGAATCGTTTTCAAGCTCTCCATCGTAGTTTGTTTTTGGTGATGCACTCGGTCGTTCATACATGGCACCAGAGGTGGGCTGGGCGATCCACGCATATTCAGGTCTGATGAGGCGCAGACAGTTGAGGGCGGCCAAGTAACAGTTGACCTGCTTTTGGAGGCCTTGCTGTGTTTTTACCTCCCTGCCCAGACGCATGCCGTACTCAAACATCACTGTGCCCGCTTTCCTGTAGTTGTGTCTGTTGATATGGAAGGCGTACAGCAGCTCATAATAGTTGTGGGATATGAGGTCCGCTGTCCTGGCCTTGGACTCAATGATACTTACCACCTCATCATGGAGGTTGACGTAGGAGAACTGGACCAGGTCATGAAGCTGGGAGCGCTTACACAGAACCACCACCAGCTGATGCAGACAGTCCAACTGCCTACTGGAGTCAGGGTTCTGGGTGAGGGCTTCATAAGCCTGGCTGTTGTGTCCCAGATCCAGATGGTGTTTAAAGATACGGGTCCAGATAGCAGCCTGGCTCTGGACATCATCAACAGCCTCTGTTTGGGCTATGGTGGCCAACTGGATGATGAGCTCTGGGTGACCATTGTGCTCCAGCAACTGCAACACCTTGTTGTAATAGTGTAACCTGGGAGTGTAGGCGGCCTCCTCAACCTCAGTTCCTGTCAGTCTCTTGAGAAAATCCTCCTTCTCCACCTCCATTGATGCTTCCTGAAAGCACTGCAGCGCCTCGTTGCCCTCTCCGTTGACCAGGGAGCACAGTCCCAGCATGAACCGACAGGAGCCCACATTCACCTGGCACCAGGGCTGAGTCAGCCTCACATACTCCCGTAGTTGTTTGTATTGGCAGTTGACCATCAGACATTCAGGGAACTGAAATCCCCGGTTACTGGGCCAGAGGAGTTGTGCTAGCAGATTGACAATGTTGGACACCATGTGGGGCCAGGGGATCAGGGCCTTGCCCACCGTGGGACTCTTCTGCTGGGTGTAGACTTTGGATATGATGGCCCTCCTGGCCACAGTCTGGTAGAACAGCTCCACTACTGTCTGATGACAGTCGACAGACAGGGGGTCTGACGGCCCCAGGACGGACAGGTGCTGCAGGTTGGCATCTATGATCTTCATAACCCTGTCCATGGGAATGGAGGAAGCCAGGCTTTGGCTGAAGTGTTTGAGGAGATGGTAGGAGGAGAGGAGTTGAGAATTGCGAGAGATCAGCTCCTGTTGGAGCTGCAGCAGTTGTGCACCTCCACCCAGAATGACGCTGTCTCCCAGACGGAGGTATAATTTCTGCAGGATGAGCAGGTCCCTACAGACCTGAGCTCTGGTCATAGCCATGTGACAGAGAGCCTGACACAGCACGGTCACAGCGGTTGTGCTGCCATACAGTCTTACATTATGAGCTGGTGCCAGGGGCCCCTCCTCAAAGTCCTCTGTATCCGTCTCTAGGTTCATCTCGCTCAGTAGGACATACATGGCCCCCACTGGGTACCGAACGTTCTGCAGTTTGCCCTGGATGTCACTTATGATGTTGTTATTGTCATTGGCCAGCAGGTTGTCCAGGATCAGCTCTGCAGCCCTCTCAGGTGACTGTTGATGTTCCAGGGCTTTCTCCATCTCGTAGGCCATGTCCCCCGTCATAGCGGCACTCAGCAGATGCAGACACTGCACCAGCTGCAGCACATCATGGCGCACCTCAGCATCTTCAGTTATGTTATAGCTCTTCTCTTCTGAGAAGAGGTACTTGTCTTTGGAGAGGTACAGGTGGTCCACCGCAAAACACGGCAAGAGGAAGGACACAAAACCCTTCTTAAGCAGGCAGATCATGGCGGTCTGGGGGTTTACAGTGAGGGCCAGGGGCATGGCCAGCGCCTCCTGGTACTGCAGACAGCAGGTGTAGAAGTCGGACCAGAACTCCACCTGTAGTTGACGGTACTCCTCCTGGGAGAACTCGCACTCTGTCACACTGCTCTGGAGCTTATCCTCCACAGCTGCAGTGACCTCTCTCTTCAGGCATTCCCAGGGCAAGTCAGCCATTTTTTCAGAGCCTCGTCCGTAGATCTGTAGTGCATTAACAATAGCAGAAGCTGTGAAGCGAAGAGGGGAGAAGAGCGCCTCCAGATAGGTCTCTATGGGATCTTGGTCCACTCCAATATGGACCTCTTCCTGTGGCGGGGGCTGAACAAAGACCTGGTTCCACTGACCTACTGTATTATGTTCGTAGTTGATGTATTTAACTACAGTAGTGTTTGCATCATCCACCCACAGACCCAAAATGTCAGTGGAGGTCAGAGCAAAGTCCACCAACATCTCCTGTGTGGGAGATGTTGGGGAGGAGACGTGATCCAGACAGTAGCGATTGTCTGCTACAACCAGCTGCAGTACAGTGAACTGTCCTCCCTGAGGGACGGCCAGGTAAACGGCAACACGGAGCCCCATGGCGGAGGAGAATAGACGCAGCTTGTGGCCCTGACCTGCCACCTGCTTCACCCCCTCACAGGCAGGCATGTCTAGCAGACACGTCTGGTCCCTGAGGGACCATATGCGTAGGTTGTGATCCTGGCAGAGGGCAAAGATGAGGGTGTCGTCTTCCAGCTCTCGGACGGCCAGACTGAGGGCCAAGTCCTGGGGGCTCTGCTGCTCCCCACGGATGGCTGCGGGTATCCAGCTGGTCAGGCTTTGCATCAGCGTACATCTCTTCAACACCACTGACGCACTCCCCTGCAAGTTGTTGGGGGGCAGGGTGATGACTAGGATGCCTCCAGCTGGTAAGGCCAGAGCATAATGGGCATAATGGGCCTCTCCCTGGTGGTCTCCCACGGCATGGGCCGCCTCCCCGGCCCATGCCGTGGAGGCGCTGGGACTCCCCGTCTGGCCAGCCTGGATGGGGATAAGCGCATGGTTTGGCGGGTCCTGCAGGCGCACGCCCACGTCAGTAAAGATGGACTGCATATGGAGCTCTTTCACAATGCTTGTAGGATGAGGCAGCAGCAGACGGTGGACGGTCCGGTTGGTGGTGATTAAGATGATGACATATTTGCTGGTCTCCTGGATGGACACGCCGCCAGGCAGCACAGTGCAGTGGCAGAACTTGATCTTCACTGCGCTATTCGTCAGGTTGATGTCCAGAGACTGCTCCGCCAGCCATATCGTGTCCCCTGATGTGGACCAGTGTACAAATCTGTTGCTGGTGATAGGTTTACCTCTGTTTTCATAGTGAAAGCCTCCAGCACTGTCGGGGAACCTGACCCCACCGGAAAGTGCATTGAGAACTTGGTTTACTTTTACTTCTGGGAACCTGTGTTTTGCCCTCTCAAAGTTGCAAATCTCTATAAAACTCCGCTCCAGCACCGGCGCCATCGTTGCCGTATTGACCATTGGGGGCTCAGCTACTGAACCTACTTTAACTTTACCCGTAGCGCTTCTGTGACATCATCATACAGTATGTCACCATATTGATGATGTCACTGATTACTGTTGTTCTAGGCTGCTCTGTGTGCTGTTCACATCGTGAGGAAAGTCCCTGAGCTGGGAGAGCTCTTCACACCTGCTGCCCGGACCCTGCTCTCAGAGAAGAACCACGGTATGTTTATCTAGCATTATGACGTGACATGAAGTGTTTTCCCACCAGTAAAGCCTGTTTGATCAGTCATGTTTTACACAATATAATATGGTTCGGTACCACTCTTTTTTTGCAGGTGTGTTACATGGTGCCGTTATTCTGATCACAGAACTGTGCGAGAGGAATCCAGAGACACTGGAGCGGTTCCGAAAGGTACAGAGAACACACACACACGCGCACACACACACACACACACACACACACACACACACACACACACACACACACACACACACACACACACACACACACACACACACACACACACACACATCTCATTTATCAATACAATATTACATGCCCTTTATGATTAAAATCATGTTTTTTTTATGGGTCACTCTGATGGCCAATGATTTCCAACTCTGGACCTGGGTCACGTCATGTCATCCTGCCTTTGAGCCTCTGTCTTTCTCTTCACTGTCAGGCATTTGGAATAATCTCTTAAAATGTGTTTTTTTTTGTACGACAGGCAGTGCCAGATCTGGTTCAGATAATGAAGGGCCTGGTGATGTCAGGGTACTCTCCAGAGCACAACGTGGCAGGGATCAGTGACCCCTTCCTACAGGTCAGTCTGGCCTCTGCAGCCATCCACTCGCCTTTAGCATCATGCTAAAATATCTGTCTTGCTTTTAGTGTTTCTATTTCTCTCTGACGGGCATGTATTCACATTAGAGCTGGGTGATATGGACAAAATCAGATATCATTATATTTTTGGCCAAACACCTCTGTCGATATTGTGATAATCATATATTGTGACGACAGTATAAATTTTGTTTTTAATTTTTAAAACCGTGAAAATAGCAGATCTACACTCTTTTTTCTACCGCTTTTTAGCTATTCCTGAACATTTTTTAAAGTATAAAATAAGGCTTAACCAAGAGAAGTCAACACTTACGCCATATCACAATATTATATCCAAAATCCCAGATGATATTCTAGTCTCATATCACAATATCGATATATTATATTGATATATTACCCAGTTCTAATTCACATACCCGTTCATGTTTCTTATGAATTAATCAATAATTTCACAGTACCCGTCATTTACGGGCAACGGCTGTCATTCGCAGGCAGTAAGTACCCATGCAATACCCGTGCAATACTCCGTTAATAGAGCTCTTGGCCAGTCTATGATGTCAGTACTATGATGTCAGTCATCTCCACACTTGGGCATATCAAGGGTCCGATACACAGACAGATTCCTGGAATAAAATAAAAAAAATGAAAGTTCTTTTGGAGGGCTTTTTATGCTTTTATTGATAGGATAGTAGGTTGACAGGAAATGGGGAGTGACATGCAGCCAAGGGCGTCGGGATCGGGACTCGAACCCGTGATGGGCTGTCGGGCTACTTTGGAGCCTAGGTGCCCGGACTGCCTCCTGGAATGTATTTTTATTATAACTACGAAGAGTACCGGCCTACTCAGGGGCCATGCAAGTCGTGAACGATGGAACGATACACACCGTGTTATCTGATGTACTCGTTGTACCCCGTGTCAGCTCCATGCACATCGCGTTTTGCTTCGTGCCGCCGCTTTCAGTCACCCATGAGTACAGAATACAGATCTCGTACTATTTGTTCCATTGTACACACTGCCACTTAGATTAGATACACAAAAGGGAGTTCTATTCTGTGAGGTATCGGCACACCCAGTGCCAATATTTCACAGTATACAACAGTTTCATCAATAATATTTATTCACAAAGTAACATAAGGCATGTGTCTGTCTAATGTACCCCACCATGTCATCCCCCCCCCCCCCTTGATCTCCTCAGGTGCGCATCCTGAGGTTACTGAGAATCCTTGGCCGTAACAACGATGCTGCTAGTGACGCCATGAATGACTTGCTGGCCCAGGTCCAATTCTCACCTACATACTTCAGGCATTGTCACCATCAGTAATACCTATTACCTACCAATGGATTCAATGTAATTTAAGTGTGTATGTGTGTGTGTGTGTGTGTGTGTGTGTGTGTGTGTGTGTGCATGTGTGCGTGTTCGCGAGCAGGTGGCGACTAACACAGACAGCAGTAAGACTGCAGGCAGCGCTGTGCTCTATGAGACCGTTCTCACAGTGATGGACATCAAGTCAGAGAGCGGCCTTCGGGTGAGTACACGCTGAGTGTGCAAACCCTTACAGCAAACGCTGCGTTGGCAGTCGTGGTGGTGGCTGCTCTACTGAACACACACTTAGGTGAACTTAACTCAAGTCTCCATTTGTGTGTAACTGACTGTACTGTGTCTGCTTCTCACAGGTTCTGGCTGTGAACATCCTAGGACGATTCCTTCTGAACAATGACAGGAACATTCGGTACGCATGCATTCCCCTCCTCTCTCCCTTCCTGTCTATCTCTGGGTCCTCCCTCCCCACTGTCCCTTTCTCCCTTATCTCTCAGTGTCATTTTACTCTTTCCGTTCTACAAGGCCACCAGCTAAACTCGCAGTTTGCCAAAGGGCCCAAGGGGGTTGCTATCGCTCCCAGCTCAGTAATCGCTTCTTCTTGGCAGCATTTCACCCAAAGCCATGCCAGAAGGTCACCGCCTGTCCGCTGCTTGCTGATCTCTTAGTCACATCTTTAATCCATAATTTCAATATCAGGCAGGCATTGGGGACGTGCTGTCTATGTAACTTTATTTTTATTTTTTACTGGCAGCTCATATGGGTCCTGTGGGCATTGTTAAGCCTAGTTTATACCGTGTAAGACAAGCTATGGCTCATAGCTCGGGGCATTTATATTGTATGTGACACATCGGCGTACTTACAAGCGGTCTGTGTCCCTGGCCACAGTGTGAGCTGCTAGAAATTTCAGGACATATGAGCCAAGTGGCTCACAGCCTTGTGAGATGTTCCGAATTATGTCAATGAGCCAAGAAATGTGGCTTGCAGAGCTTGTCTTACACACTAAATTAGGATTTATGTTCCTGTTCCTGTGCCTTGTTTTCATTTGCCCATAGGGGCTGTGTGGTCACGCAGGTTTAACTGGTACTCTGTGTTGCAGTGGCATAGTGGATTTGTCCCTCCAGAGTCATTGTCACTGGCGGCCCTGCTTTGGGGAGATAACCCCCTCCACACACACAGACAGACACACACACAGTCACACACACACACACACACACACACACACACACACACACACACACACACACACACACACACACACACACACACACACACACACACACACACACACACACACACACACACACACACACACACACACACACACACACACACAGTTTCTGTCAAGCATTAAATCCTAATGCTCAAATAACATTTAAGCATGTTTATAAAATAATGATGTCTAAAGGTCTTTACACACCAGGAGCATGACGAATAAACAATCCGAAACTGTGTCACTGAATATTTCACCTCAAACTCTTCATATAGTTGGTGCCTCATTCCTACAGGTTGATGCTTTTATTTGCGGTGAAATCGTTTCGGAACATTACGTTGCGTCATCACCGCGTAATATCGCGTTCTGTGGGGCTCAGCACCCAGTCTTTTTATATTGTACTCATGACACAAACAGCAGTTTAATCCATTAAGACCTAATTCTAAAAATGCCTTCTAAATAAGTAGTTCTCAAACTTTTTCTTAATTCAAAATTATTCGACACTTTCAATTAATCGCACGAAATAAACGCTCCTGGTGTGTAAGGTCAGCACAGGTGACTCTAGGGTGAGTCTGCGCATGTATTATTTACGTGTGTGTGTGTGTGTGTGTGTGTGTGTGTGTGTGTGTGTGTGTGTGTGTGTGTGTGTGTGTGTGTGTGTGTGTGTGTGTGTGTGTGTGTGTGTGTGTGTGTGTGTGTGTGTGTGTGTGTGTGTGTGTGTGTGTGTGTGTGTGTGTGTGTGTGTGTGTGTGTGTGTGTGTGTGTGTCCCATTTCATTGCTATTTTACATAATTCTGTGTATTGTGTTGTTTATTTCTACTATACTTCTACTAATGCGTCTGTGCCCATTTTCAGATACATTTCCATGACCTCTCTCCAGAAGATTGTTCAGACGGACCACAATGCAGTGCAGCGTCACCGTGGTACCATAGTCGACTGCCTGAAGGACCAGGACGCCTCTGTCAAACGGTAACGGGAGCCACGTGATAATATCTTGCGCGGGCTCATGAATACATTTATCCCACTCCTAATTGACCGTAATGGTGGCGTATGCCAGTGGTTCTCAAAGTGGGGTCTGTGGACCCCCAGTGGTCCTTGAGGGGGTCACAGGGTGTCCCCAGCAACATAGGTTAATATAGCATCAATATTAGCGACTTTAACCTTAGATACAGCAGCTACAGTATTTGTTGCCGATCTACAACGCAGCAAGTTGTGAAGCTTGCAGATGGGCTGTTTTCAAAACATCTTAAAATATGTTGGTAATACTGTATAATGTTATAATAACATTTTAACAACACAAATCTTGCATGGGGGGGTCCCTGGCACAAAATATTTCCTTGACATGAAAACGACTTAGAACCACTGGCGTATGCGGTTTCCGAAAGTAATCTCTCGCACCCAACGCTTTTGCTCTCTTGTACAGCCGCGCGCTGGAGCTGTCCCTGGCGCTGGTCTCGGCCGTCAACGTCCGGTCCATGATGAAGGAGCTGCTCCACTTCCTCTCCTCCTGCCCGCCTGAGCTCAGGGCTCATACTACCTCTGGCATCTTCAACGCTGCCGAGAGGTAACGGGAGGGTGGGGAACGTCCCAGGCATGTGAGCGTGGGGGGGCAGGCATGAATGTACATTTATGCATACTAAGTATGTATATGCATGCAAGCACATTACACACACACACTGTCATGCACATTTGAACGCATTTTGCGGCCCCCTCTCTTGTAGCTGGGATTGACGTCACGTGACTGTGCTAGACAGTCAGTGTGAAAAAAAGAAAAGCTATAACAAAAACGTAAAGTGTCTACCCTGCAGGCTTGTGGCTAGTCTCACTCCGTGTCCGTCTCCCCTCGATGATGGCCCTGTCTGTTTCAATAGCACTGTGACAATGAATAGACCTCTCTGTTTCACTATGTCACTTGATGCACTGGTATTTGTGTGTGAACAGAGGGGATGTAAGGTATGTATGTATGTGTGTCGCTCCAAGATGCACCAAGCCACCAACGACTCTGTTTGTGTCTGTCTGTGTGTCTGTGTGTCTGTCTTTGTGTCTCTGTCAGGTATGCACCCTCTCAGCGCTGGCACATTGACACCATCCTGCATGTCCTCACCACGGTAACTACTAAACTGTGCCACTGTGCCACCCAACGAACATGCCTCCCCCCTGCCACGCTGCACACTCGGCCATCTATTTAGTACTGTCTTATGCTGTTGTAAATCGGAAGGGAATCCTTATTAAGGACTATCTCTGGACTATTGCTTTCCACCTTCCATTCCCACTTGTGTGGCTTTTGCTCCCTTCACGGGGAAGGAATACATCAAAAGCAAATGACAAGTATACAAGCTAATGCGTGCACTAATCCGTTGTTTTGTTCAGAGTAATGGGCAAGTATAGAGAAAGCATGGGGAGGGGAATTAAGGCTTAATAGTAATGGCTGCCAAATGGCCCTTTTATGAATTACATTGTGACAGTGTCTGCCCCAGTTTATGCCATTGTGTAAATACAGGTCACCCTATATAATTCATTTGATCTTGTTGTATAAAAGGGGTTTTTACTTGTGTGTGGATTTGTTCGTGATGTTGTTCCCTCTCCGTCAGGCAGGGGGCGACGTAAGAGATGAGACGGTGCCCAACCTGATCCAGCTGATCACCACTGCCTCTGAGCTGCACTGCTACACTGTGCACAAGCTCTACCGAGCACTGGTCTCTGATATCTCTCAGGTGTGTATGGGTGTGCAAAATTAGCATTAGAAAGACTAAGCGGCTTGCCGACAGGCCCAAAAAGGGCTTTTGATTATACGCGTGCGTAAGCCTTTGCTTTTCCCAATGCTAAGCACGTTTCAGCATAAGGTGTGTGTGTGTGTGTGTGTGTGTGTGTGTGTGTGTGTGTGTGTGTGTGTGTGTGTGTGTGTGTGTGTGTGTGTGTGTGTGTGTGTGTGTGTGTGTGTGTGTGTGTGTGTGTGTGTGTGTGTGTGTGTGTGTGTGTGTGTGTGTGCGTGCGTGCGTGTGTGTGTGTGTGTCCTTTGCTTGTCCAAAGATGCTAGGTTTAGCATGATATTTAGACATATGCTAGGTTTGATGTTTACCTGGTATCCTAGCACTTACTTGTTTTTGGGCGGTGAAACCGCCCCTATATGTGAGGTTTGGATATTTGCACACCAAATCCTGCGCTGTGATTGGCCACAAATGTACCCCCCCTAACACCGTGCATAGCCTGCACCGTGATTGGCCAATCACAGTCTATTCAGGACTGTGATTGGCTAGGGAAACATGACACATGTGCATAGCCCTATAAATAGGACCATAACTTAAAAAAAAACATAAATTTGTTTTTTTTAAGTTATGGTTTCTTCCATCACTTCTTCCATCACTGTGACCACACCGCCCACTTCACACTGGGTGTGATTTTTTTTAACCCGTCATCGTTTGCAATTTACTCCAATCTTGTAGTCTTTCTGGATAAGAGTGTCTGCTAAATGCATACCTTGTAATTTTGTGTGTGTGTGTGTGTTTGTGTAGCAATCCCTGGTGCAGGTGGCCTGCTGGTGTATTGGGGAGTACGGTGACCTGCTGCTGAGAGGGGAGTGTGATGATACAGAGGCTGTTCAGGTACATGGACTTTACTAGGAGGAGCTAGGTATTTAAAAACAGCAGGTGCTCAATCAGTCGCAAACACTGGCCTGGGCCGCAGCGTGGCGGTCCAGGCACCCTAGGCTGCAATGCCAGCCTGACAAACGTGTCGGGGGTTCGAGTCCCGATCCCGACGACCTTTGCTGCGTGTCACTCCCCATCTATCTCCCCATTTCCTGTCAGTCTACTGTCCTATAAATAAGGCATAAAAGCCCAAAAATGAAATCTAAAAAAAAAAAAAAAAAAAAGATTGCATACACTACAAATGGAACCAATTGGACCCTTTGTTAACAGTGCCACATGACGTCTAAGACATGGCCTGAAGCGCCCTGAGCGCCACATGACGTTTTATGTTCAGAACCCAAGATATGATGATTTGAAGATTTGCTGCTCCATTCACTTCTTCTTAAAAAATTACAATATTTAAACATTTCTAGATCATATTGTTATTGTACAGTACATGTAATGGACTGGACCTAGTAGGGCCAGGAGAAATGGGGTTCTGGGTGTGTCCTTGGTATCTTGGTATGAGGATAAATCAATCTGAGAACTTTGTGTGACATGCAGCAGTGGTTCTCAAACTTTTTCAGGTCAAGGACCCCCCAATTGATATGTATCTGGCCGCGGACCCGCCTCTGAAAATATTTTGTGACAGGAACCCCCATACAAGATGTATGTCGTTAAAATGTTTCAAAGATATTAAACATTTTGTCAATATTTATTGAAAATAGTGACGCGATGTGAAGCTTGTGGATCAGCTGTTTTCAAATAGCTGCTATATCTAGGGTTAAAGTCGTCAAACTGATTTGGATGCTATATATTAACACATTTTACTGGGGACTACCTCAGTACTAACACCCAGTACATTTACTCAAGTACTGTATTTAAGTACAATTTTGAGGTATTTTTACTTTATTGGAGTATTTCCCATTTTCAGTACCTTTATTGTACTCCACTAGGCAAATATTGTACTTTCAATTATTTGAAATCTTTAGTTACTAGTTACTTTGTAGATTTTTACTATTATTACAAAACATACATTAACCACTTCAGTCCTATATACATTAAGGCCATTTGAAAATAGCCAGTCTATAAGCTCACAATGATTGTGAGCTTGTAGATCTGATATTTTCAAAATACTTTTTTATACATTTGAAAACTTGTGAAACTGGACATTCTGCATAATGAGTACTTCCTATTTTTGGTACTATCAGGTAAATTTTGAAACCAATACTTTTGTACTTTTACTCAAGTAAATTTTGAATTCCGGACTTTTACTTGTAACAGGGTATTTCTACATTGCAGTATTGATACTTTTACTTAAGTAAGAACTACGAGTACTTCTTCCACCGCTGCAGGTGACTGAGGACGATGTCTTGGATGCCTTGGAAACCGTGCTACATTCCCACATGTCGTCCCCATCGACCAGAGGCTTTGCTCTCACAGCCACCATGAAGCTGAGCACACGCATCACCAACAATGTGGAGTAAGACAGCAGCAAAATACACGACTTGTTACAAACGTAGCATGAAATTCGGTCCTAATCTTATAGCAAAATAGTGGTGCACAGATAATCAAAATGATGGATTTAATGGATTGTAAAACACAATCGATAATGTTTCTTTTCTTCTTTTTTGCGCAAAATCGTCGTGCGATAAAGTATAAGTAGGTCGGAGGGGCTTATTGTCGGTATCAGCCAAGAACGTGGGATAGACGTGAGAGTCTATCCCTGTTACAATGCGCTAGACCCCTGGGAGATGGATTGCTGAGGTGGAGCGCCACCCCTACCAGCTCCTAGTACTTACCACACCCAAGCTGTGCTACTCATAAGTTGAGTTGGCGGTGCCCCGGGATCGAACCCATGACCTTGTGGTCCAAAGGCGAGAGCTCTACCGACTGAGTTACCCAGACAAAAACAGAAAATTGGATGACAGAGAGTTTTCATTCATCTCCATTACCAGTATTGACATTTAGTGTCACTATTCATGTCTAGAGTTGTAAAATACAAATATGTAACTGCGAGTGGTCATTCATAAATCTCACATGGCAAATTTTGAGACTTGAGTCAAGACGTGTCTGTGTAGCAGCGCACCGCACAGTAGAGCTCTTCACCGGGTCCCCCGATTCCTAAAATACCCGACAGGACCCAAAGACCCATACATGTCCAGATCCATGTTTTACCATAATCACTCAGACCCGGATCAGTTCTGGTTCTATTATCTCGGACCTCGGGTCTGTTTATCATTATGTATAATACTCGTGGATCCAAAGAACAGAGTCGGAGCACATCAAATTATACCTCCATGGAATAAAAAATGCGCGCTTGGCGTGTGCGATCATGAATTCCTTTTTCATGGAGGTGAAAACATTAATGTCATTCTCTTTTATTGTTGGCTGCTGCGTAGCTGCTAGGTTTCGTTATGGAGTATAACTGACATGTAGCTTGTTAGAACGGCATTTTGGTTTTGCCGGGTCCATAAAATAATAGGTCGGGTCTGTAATGTCCTGGAACTAATGGGTTCTCGGAAAAAAAACTCACGGGTCCAGGTCCGTGTTTTAAATAAGAATGTCCGGCCCACTCGGATCTCGGAACCAATTCCACGGGTCCATCCGGGTCCGGGTCAGACATTTTGGACCCGTGAAGAGCTCTGCCTCTCAGTTCCCAAACAGATTTTTTTAATATATTCATAAGTCTCGCTCTTGATCTTCTCACTTGTTTACGTTGCTGATGCAGAGAATATCACAGTCGCTCATGTTTTTCTCTCCCTCCTCTCATCTACCTGCCCGGTAGTCGGATCAGGAGCATCGTCAGCATCTACGGCAGTTGTATAGACCTGGAGCTCCAGCAGAGGGCAGTGGAGTACAATGCTCTCTTTAAGAAATACGACCACATGAGGTATTGTGGATATATATACTTTTTTCATTAATACTAGGTAATAATGTGTCTTTGTTTCCATTCTGGTATGTTTACTTGGCCTGTATACACTCAAGACATCTTGTCTTATCCTCTCAGGGCAGCCGTGCTGGAGAGGATGCCGGTGATTGACAAGAACTCACCAGGCCATACCAACGGAGAGACCACAGCGCAGATCGTTAAGGACATTGAGCCAGCCAAACTCACACAAGGAATCCTGGCAATGACCCTAGAGCCTGCTAACCAGGTACACCATGATGGTGATGAATGGCGTTGACTACATTTATGATGAATCCATCAGTAATGCTGCTGCGGAGGCTATGAATTGCCAACAATCATTTGGGTTAATTTCCCATTCATAGACCGATCCCAATTAGTTTTGATGTTAAACTCAGACAGAATCATAAACCTCAGTTTTCCCCTGTTATCATCTTGTTGCTGTTGTTGGTGGTGAAGGTGTGTGATTTGTTGGACCTGCTGGGTGGTTCTGACGGGGCCCTGCAGCCCAGCCCGGCCCAGGGAACCACAGCTCCGGATCTTGTTGGCATCACATCCAGCACGGCCGGTGGAGAGCTGCTGGACCTGCTGGGAGGCCTGGAGCCCACGCCTCCTGTACTCGGTCAGACACCCACATTATAAATGCACAGTGCACATGGACATGGGCAGGAAACTAACAATGAATCACTCAATTCACTGTTCTACCTACATAGGTGGGTCTAACTGAGTTAGATTGAAAGAACTGTGTAGTTATTTACCTAGTACCTACCTAAAAGAAAAAAGAGACTGATAAAGTAGACAAATAAAATGGCATAAGTAGGGTGGCCAGATATCCCGGTTTGGCCAGGATTGTCCCGATTTCAAGCTGTGTGTCCCGAGTCCCGACAAATATCTCTAAAGTACTAAAATGTCCCGTTTTTTTTACATTTACCACCAAATTGTCCCGTTTTTTGCCACATTTAAAACAATAATAGTTGCAGAAACATGCATACTTGTAGCTTTTCAGCTACAATAGCCGTTTTGAATCCAAATAGGGCAATTGTGTGACACCTGACCCGGAAAAAAAAAAAAACATTAGTTGCATAGACGTTTATCATGTTCTGTTCATGTACGTGCTCACCCAACTAACCCATTAGAAAACATGAACAATGTATTGCGTGCCTGTATACAAAGACTAAGGTGCATATACATGTGAGTGTGCATGAACGTGCATGAATGGGGATGCACATGCCTTGTTGAGTGCGAAGCTTATTGTTGGAAGTTGATTTAAAAAAAATCGAAACGCAAGCGTACCGTTCAGTTTGTAGTGTGTACTGAACCGAACGTCTCGTATCGAGCAGTTCAATAGAAATGTGTGTACCGTGACATCCATAATAGTGACACTACGGTTCATTATGGTTATTGAAAATTGCACATTTGCTGATTTGTATTGATTTATTTATGTTTTACCTCTTCAGCAGATCCTGTCTCCACAGCACCTCCGGTGACAGTGTATGAGAAGGATGGTTTGACTCTGAAACTCCACTGCGACAAACAGTCGGACACAGGACTGACCGTCACGCTCACAGCCTACAACTCCACTGACTTTGACATCAGCAGTTTCACACTCCAGGCAGCAGTCCCCAAGGTCCGTCTGCCCAACAACGCAATCTAAATTAAACCTAATGCACCGCATGTCATTTCTTAAGGAGTTTTCTGCCACTGGTGGTCAGCCTGCTTAGTCATGGGTTTTAAGGCAGTATATGGAGCAAAACATTTGTAATATTATTTGTTGACGGTATAGTGAGGACTGGCAGGGAAGATAGAGTAAAGGTCAGATTAGATTAGCATGCTAATTAGCATTAGCAATATAACATTGATATTAAAACATCAGAGAAAGGATCTTGCCAGAACAATAAACAGAAATGACAGTTGCTGGATCGATTGAATGGAATAGCAATTCCAATCAACACTAATCGGTTGAGCTACAGGAACGCCCTGTTTTTTTTTACATGTGTTTTGGTGGTCTCATCTTCATTTAACCTCTGACCTTTGGCAATCCACTTCCCCTCCCAGAGTGTCCAGTTACAGATGAAGGCCCCCAGTGGGGACTTTCTCCCTGCACGAGGCGCAGCTAACGTTACCCAGACAGTGCTCCTCACCAACCCAAACAAGGTGGGTCTCCGTGTGCACGCACACAAACACTGTCACCACGAATGCCTTTTCACCTCACTATTCGCTGAGGAAGATTCATGACAGAGCCGTGCAAACTGCAAAGTGTATATTTTAATTTATTTTTTGTTAAGACATCACCTGGCACTCCCCACTTGCATCCAGGAGTATATGCAAGTGGTTGTGCAGTGTACAAAAATAGCCAATCTACAAGCTCACAAGGTGTCACATCACAAAGCATTGTGAGCTGGTAGATCAAACCTGTTTATAGACTCTCTCACTTGGGCCTAAATGCGTCTTTCTCCCCCTTCTAGGTGAATCTGAAGATGAGGGTACGTGTATCCTACACCAGCCAGGGATCACCCTTTCAGGATACAGTACAGATTGACGCCTTCCCCAGCTTCACTGGTCCGGCTTGGCATTGAATCATGACAATGACAATGAGTCAACGTCTTTTGGTGAATAGGCAGGCATCAGCTCTCATTGAGCTGCTAGTGCAACACTACAACAGCAGCTCAGTCTGACGTCTCTCGAGTAACTCTAATTTTATTGGTGTTCGCATGGCCGACCATCGTGAACTGTAGTACACTGTTCTGACACCGGACAGCAAAGCCTCATGTATAAACTTAAGACTTGATACCAACATAATTGAATCTAAGCCATTCTAAACCCTTTTTTCTGACCCTGAACAACTGGCAATACTCCCCCGCCTCCTACACCCCAAAACGTAAATAGGATTGTTAGCCTCACTTTATAATACAGGCATTCTCCCACAGTTCAGGTGGTCATCAAGTTCAACGGTCAATTATCTTCAAGATATATATTGAATGACTTCCATATTGTTTGAATGGTGCAATCAAAACAAGCAAGGACCCTCTGATCCATCAACTAGCTTTTACTGACTCACCAGCTGTTATTGCTGGTCGTACTTGATTGAAACTCTCCAGGAATATGTACCCATTGATGTTATTCTAAAGAGCCACTTGATGAGCACCAGTCACACTCAGCCCTACATTCTTATTTGTGCTTTCCTCACACAAGATGCCTTTTCTTTCCTTCCCATAGATTTTTGGGTCAGGTGAACAAGAGGGAAGTTGTTAAAACCACCTGTAAACTTCTCTTATCCTTGTGCCACGCTTTTGACTTCACCAGAAACATGTCATTTGAGACTGAAGGGTGGGAATGTTTAACCACTTAAGCCCGAATAATACATCGCCATAAGGCGGAAAAAAGCAGATCTATAAGATCACATCACAATGCAGTGAGTTTGTAGATCTGATATTTCTGGCGCGGAACACCGGTGTACAACAAATAAATTAAGCAAATGCCTATTCTATTGTCGAGAATTTCCACCTGTAATGAACTTCCCATGGTAGGGATGGCAGGGTTACTGTGGTTAAAGTATGTCCCTATATGCATTCCTTTTCTCCATTTGCTCATGTTCCAATTCCTCCTACCTCCTTTATCATCTTCTGTTCTCAGCTGCTTCTCTTTCCCTGTGCCTTTTGTCCTCTCAACACAGAGGCCTAATTTATGCGTTGTCTTACGACAGTGTTGGCTGCTGACGCTTGCAATGTTGTTATTTTCTGCAAGCGACAGTCATACAACAGTATAAATTCGGCTTTAGGTATTGTCATGTACAAAAGAAAAGTATTTTGTTTTTATTTGAGGTGAATTCATGTTTTTACCTGTGAATGATGTGTAGCCATATAAATATTTTAATTAAGTTTCCACACAAGACTTGCTTGCCCTTACCAGTATAAATTATATTGTTTACATCGGGTTTATCAACTGAAACTATGTACTCGTCTAAGCCTATGTAAATGATAAAGGAAATTATGGGTGCGATTACTGTACTGACAAACCCTATCTATTAGATATTACATTTATAAGCACAATGTGAACACTACAGAGTCCAAGTCTGAAAAGTCACTTATGCAACCCTTTGTTACATGTTGACACATGTACATCATGTGGTTTTGGAGGATACATGACGAGTGTATTACCTTAGCAGTAAACCGATAACATGTCATCATTACTAAAGACGTGAAAATCATATCACATTTCTCTCTTCAAAACCCTTCATTGATACTGGATGTCAGTAGTACACTAGTAAACGGATGTCAATGCAAACGCAGCGTAAACCTTTTCTCAGACCGCTATCCTCACTGGAAGAAAACGAGAATTGAATTTGTTGTGTGTGTGATGCGTTTGAATCCTCTGTCTTGTCATTTTTTAATAAAATAAAAACACATTTTCCAAAATCCCCAGTGGTGATTTGCCCAAGTCTGTGTGCACAAAGTGTGTATTCCAGAAGAACATAAATTTCACTGTTTATTCACAAGCAAGAAAAAAACTAAACTGGTGGACCTCAAAAGCCTTTTAGTGGGTTACAAAAACATTTACACGGATTAGCACAAAGTCCTTTTATGTTGGTTTGCTTTGTTTTCGTAGGCCTGGGAGCATAGGATTTGAGATCTCTCGGTGCTGTAACATAGCGTGACAGTGACAAACTCTTAGGTTGGCTGCGCCCTTGATGACATTTGGTGACTTAGGACATGAGGTGTATGCTGCTGGGACTGTGGAAGACTAGCCCTCCTCGTAGCGCCAGGACCAGGTGAAGCACCGAGCCTCCCTGGATCTTATAGTCTGCCGCTGTCTTCTCATCGTTCCTGAACGGCACCACACAACGAGACAGGGAGAAACAACAGCTTTAGAGAGAACCTTCATGAAAAGAAATGATGAAACTCTGGGCCCATTAAGACCTGAGGCAGAGTCTACAAATGTCTTCTAAATCCCAACAGTTTTATGAAAAACTTGTTACTATATCAGTGGTGCTTTTTCATGTCAAGGACCCCCTAAATTATATGTATTTGGCAGCCGACCCCCCCATCTCAGAAAGATTTGAGTTAAAAATGTTCGCTTTAAAAGAATATATATATTCAAAGATTTGCACAAATTGTCAATTTTTCAAAAAATAGCAGATCTACAAGCTCGTAACGTGGCACTAAGTGACGCGCTATGAGCTTGTATATCTGCTATTTTTGAATAGCCAAAGTATAAAATAATGCTTTTTAGCTCAATCTAAAATTACACAGATGCTTTCCCGGTCTCAATGGGTTTTAATGAAAAAGAAATGCTGTAACTGAGCACATTTAAGGTGGGATGTTTTTAGTGCAGAGGGAATTACATCTGTTTTCCACTGTAGATGAGTCTCTGCTGCTGAGGAGGGATGCCTTCCTTCTCCTCCACTCTCTCCTTGATTCGCTCCACCTTAAAAAAAAGTATGTATAGATAAGAGAATGGTTAAGTGGGTGTGAGAGGGGATAAGGACAAGAAATAACAGAACTACTGTGGCAGACCATCAACCATGAAGATATTTGAGTGAATGAATCATGCCATTACCTTGTCAGTGGGCTCAATATCAATCTCTATCTCTTTTCCAGTTAGAGTCTGAAACGAAATTTGATCATAGTTAATTGATTGACTGACTACATCTCCGACAGTTATTCACTGCAACACACCCTCGTCCCCAGCCATTTTAAATTAGGAACAAAAACATGGTTTCTAGCCATGGATCGCACGACGGTTGTCTGTCACGACCGTCATGGATGCACTTTCTCCATGATTTACGTAGATGTACATCTACAATAACGTTCAGATTTCAAATATAAAGTGCTCAACTCATGGCCACGAATGATACAATTATGTACGGGACCTCATAAGTACCCGCATCTTCCGTATTGTTCAATAAAAAAGCATTTTAATCCGATCGGTGGCCATTTTCTCAGAGTTATAATGTATCAGATTGCAGTACACCTCCCAACCGATAGGGTCGCGTAATTGAAAGTATGTGGAGGAAATACGGAGAAAATAGCCACCGATCGGATTAAAATGCTTTTTATTGAACAATACGGAAGACACGGGTCCTCCAGAGAGCCCGTACACAATTGTAACATCCGTGGCCATGGGGTAAGCACTTTATATTTGAAATCTAAACGTTTATGTAGATACGGGCCGTAAATGGAGAAAGTGCAAACACCAGGTTGAAGTTCATCCATGACTCATGATGATATGACAGTCATGTTTCAGGGCTAGGTCTTCTCTAACCACAGAATACAAAAACAATGAATACAACGGCACTATTACTCCAATATACAATGGAAACATGTTATTGATGAAATAAGGTCAAGACTAAACCAGCAGGATCATGTACAACAGAAATGTGCTGTAGTCCAATATTTTGGTCAAACTGAAATTCACACGGCTAAGTATCTCAGACAAATATGCACTGCCTCACAATGGAATGGCTAGCATTAGTTAGCATGTGTCTCAGTCAAAAACGACGACTAGTCTTACCTTTACTTTAATCAGCATTTTGAATTGGGCATAAAACGTATATCAATACAATCGGAACTATTTACTATAATCTATGCTTGAGGTAAACGAGATAATATCACAACAACACAACAACCATTCGACTGTAAAATTATGTTTCACTTCCTGTGTAACACACTAAACCTTCCGTTCTGTCTGTGTTACAAGGATGCGTATTTGCTTAGGTTCCGGTTGAATGAATGCCCTATTATTTAAACTTTGGCTTTTTGAAAATAGAAAATAGATCTACAAACTCACAATGCGTCGTATCGCGGCGCGTTCTGAGCTTGCAGATCTGCTATTTTCAAAAGAGTTTATACATTTGAAAACGTGAAATGGGACATTCTGCATAATTATGCTTTCTACTTGGTACATTTTGTTTGATACCAATACTTTTGTACATTTACTCAATTAGATTTTGAATTCCGGACTTTCACTTGTAACAGAGTATTTCTACATTGCAGTATTGATACTTTTACTTATGTTAAAAAAACAAAAACACTTCCACCACTGCTCTTGTTTCTGGTCAAACCCTCTCTCAGATGTTCATAATTGAGCTAATTGTCTGCTGACTATAAAAAGTGTCACTTCTCACTTCCGGAGGGTTTGGTCCAGTCATGCAGACTCATCACAGTCTATGGGCCCTCATTTTGTCTGCTGCTGCCACAGCAATTGTTGCTAATTTTACAGGTACAGTATATATGGCACATATTTAACCACTTAACCCCCATATGGGTAACCGAGGTCCCTCAGGGCTCAATACTTTTTTAAATTTTCTGTTTGCTGCTTTCGCTGAAAATGGCCGATCGACAAGCTCACAACACCATGCAGTGCATCGCATTGTGAGCTTGTTGATCTGCTATTTTCAGCTAAATCTTTCCCCACAATACCGATGCTGGGGTTTAAGTGGTTAAAAGAATGTAGTTGTGAAAGATGAACTTTGATATTTGAGATTAATTTACAAAGACTAAATAATTATATTCATTTGCAGATATTCCTATGCATGTCTGCCTGAGGGACTCTCACTCTGTCAATGTCACATGGTATATTAGACCAGACTTTGTGCCAATGGCAGCTCGTTTCTTCCTTGGAAACTGCATGCCGAACAGTTTTTCAAAGCTGTCTAATGGAGTGGGCCAACTAAAGTTTGCCCGTAATCTCAATGACTGCAAGTTCAAAAGACTGGTAATGTAATGCTACATTTGAACAAAACCGGTTGCCAGTAGACTTTCTGATTGGTCTTATAACCCATTTTATTTCCATTTTCCGCAGATAAAAGGCAAACATGTCGTCTTTCGAAATACCTTGTCATTTAGGCCACATGGAAAGAGAGTACCTGCAGCATACAACAAAACCATCGAGTGTGTTTATAATAGGTAAACGGTCACACTGGGCTGAAATTCAAACCTTGTTGAAAGGGAGCTAGTTCTTGAATCATATCCCCCTTTTATTTTAGAACCGATGTGTGGATACCTCCTTTTTTGAACACTGGATCAGTGAGTGCTGTAGGCCATGGACAACTAGTCTTCCACATGGCGCTCCTAAATGGTGAGTTCTCACTTTGCTGAGTCATAAACCAGACTAAGCACAGTATAGCTAGTTTGTAATATGAAAACCTTTTTTTCCCCCACTCCCTGTAGAAGAGCTCACTGATGTGGCTCAGACAAATGTTATTCCTTTGGGTTCCTTCATCCCAATATGGGCAGCAGTACAACAGAAGTCCCATCAACCCTTGTTGCTGCTCTTGGAGGAGTGTGTTGCTGCCACCACACCTGAACTTCATCCTGCCAGCCAGGTCTATCCTATCGTCGCCAATAAGGGGCAAGTTACTCGTAGCATGAATTTCACTCCACAAAGGGAACACAGAACTTTTACTGACCTGTGTTAAGTTTAGAATCTATTTTCAGGTGTCTTGTAGATGGTAAGATGTCCAACTCCAGGTTCCTAGCTCGGTATCAGAATAATTCAATTATCCTAAACCTGCAGTCCTTCAGGTTTGCTCTCGGACAGGAGGTGAGTCATGGAGAATTGTTTTGGTTTCTCAAAATATGTGTAATCTGGTTTTGACGGTGACCTTGTTACCCACAGGTTTATATCCACTCCAAACTAGTTGCATGGGATCCTGAGCTTCTTAGCGAAAACAAGAAAGCCTGTCATTATGTGAAAGATGGCGTGGACGGCATGTAAGCATGGGCTAACTTATCTATTGTTGTCCTATCCATGCTGGTCCATATTGATGGCACTGTCTGCCACCCATGTTTTTTTTTACCAGGTGGGAACTACTAGATGATCCATCACGGAGCAAACTCTGTAGCTGCTGTGAGTCGACTTGCAGAACCCGGCCCAAGAGAGAAGTGGGATCAGGTATAATTTGGACCCAGTAGCCAGATCCCAATACTCAAATTGCTGTCCAGCTTGGTGGTGTTACAGTGAAATTGGTGACCTGCCAAAATATGTGATCATCTTGTGGACTTCACATAAGGCACGTTGAGGTCTTGCAATACATGATAGAAATGCCACTAGGTTTAACTCGGGTTAATAAACAAACGGCAGTGATTTACATTCGGATATTTACGTTATGTGAAATCCACAAGGTGGTCACTAATTTCACCATTACAATATCTTGGAGAACGGAGGAGGTAGAAATTTGAGTATTGGGATCTGGCATGCCCAATGCATATGTATTTTCCTTCCAGAATTGAATTTCCCTTCCTTACAATTGTTTTTGTGTTTAGAACCTCAGGGCCTTGTTCAGCTTTCTGTCTTTGGACCACTGATCATTGTTGATCAAACTGATGCACAGAGTGAATCATCAAAATCTTCCACTGCAGGTTTTGTATAATTTGTACTTGTGTAGAAATTGGGATTTTGTTCTAAAGCTCTAATGGGCCTTCTCCCTTACAGGAAAACGGTAATCTAAAGCGGCTGACAATCCCAATGAAGTGGCAATAACGGATGACCCAAAAGAGTTGGCCCTTGTGATGTCTGTAGATATGTAGATATGTGGTCTGCAATAAATAATTTTGTCCAAGAGTTGAGCTCATTTGCATGAAGTGTCCCTTATTACAGAACCAGAGTTGACTGCAATTTCACATCTGGCTCTATGCATCACTTCACATGGAACTCATCACAAAGGGATGTCAGTGTTGACTTGAGGGAATATTAATTTGGATCTAAATGTTGACACGGCACTACGAACTGATTGGAAGTTATCAGTCCCCACTACAAATGTCTATGCAGTTGTCTGTATGAGGTGTCCATGGGCCCTGGTCTTTGTAGTGCCACTGAGCTTGGTTCTGTATCTTGTCACTCAAGCTATTCCTGTTTATAACTGGAATTATGTCCATGTGGCAAATTCTCAGAGTGCCTCCCAAATATATTGGGTTGATTAAAGGTGATTTTCAGGACGGCATACCAATTTGATCCAACCAGCAGTTATTCATAATCACACTTTTTCTTTTCAGGTACAAACTGAAGCACAAATGTGATGGTTAATACAGTGATGTTGCACTTGTTATACATTTAAATGGTTTCTTCATAAGGAGCAGATTTGTCAAGTCAGTTATTGCTCAAGCAGCTGCATACTTTGGAGTTATATGGCATTAATGGATAGTTTTATAATCTATCGTTCACCCCAACACAACTTTTCTATTAAAGGAGAATTCCGGACAAATTAAGTGTTATCTTTGATGTCTCGTTACTCACCTACCGATGTGAAAAGTAGCGTTATTTTTTTTCATATATTCCCCTGTCGTCATTTTTTAAACACCCTCCGTTGTTATAATGGGAGCCGCTGGGTTAGTGAAGTTCGTCTATTATAACCGACGCAAAGTTGTTTTTTTCACTACTAGTATTCATAGTAGAGTCTCATGATAGTCAAACATGCGTTGAAACTATCTGCGAGGCTGCCGTCAATGGCGAACGATTTAACACTGGTTGCTTGTTTCCAGATTCTGGCAACACGAGTTGCCAGGTTCTGGAAGAAACAAGCAACCAGTGTTAAATCGTTCGCCATTAACGGCAGGCTCGCAGGAATTTTCAGCGCATGTTTGACTATCATGAGACTCTACAATGAATCGTAGTAGAGAAAAAAATAACATTGCATCGGTTATAATAGACGAACTTCACTAACCCAGCGGCTCCCATTATAACAACGGAGGGTGTTTAAAAAATGACGACAGGGGAATATATGAAAAAAAAGAACGCTACTTTTCACATCGGTAGGTGAGTAACGAGACATCAAAGATAACACTTAATTTGTCCGGAATTCTCCTTTAAGAATTAAACATTTTGTTTATGTAAGAATAATTTCTGATTATCTTCCTTTAACTTTATCACTTATTTGATATTGTCATTCCTCTAGACCAGGGGTCTGGGACCCCTAGGGCGTCCTCAGTAACTACAGGGGGTCTGCCAAACCTTTCTGTGATTGGGGAACATTAGCCGAAGAAATGGCAGATCTACAAGCGCACAACGCCTCGCAGAAGTGAGCTTGTGGATCGGCTATTTTCGGAGAGTTGGTGTATAAAGGCAACTCCGCACCAAACAGACTCGTCCAGACTATTGCAGACTACTCCAGACTGCAACAGACTGGTATTCGGTTGGCAAAAGTTACCATTTAAGTCTGTCAGCCGACTGGCCATTCATGTGCTAATTTGACTTGCCAGCGTGCCAGCGTTGCCAGGTCTGCTTATTATAAGCGACTTTGGGCTTGTTTCCCTGCAAAGCCACTTAGGGATGTTCCCAGCGTTTTTTCTTCACTGACGTGCAGTGGTGTAAAGTAACTAGTACATTTACTCAAGTACTGTACTTAAGTACAATTTTGAGGTACTTTTACTTTACTGGAGTATTTCCAATTGTCTATACTTGTACTCCACAACAATTATTTGAAATGTTTAGTTACTAGTTACTTTGCAGATATAAATCATTATGAAACATACATTAACCACTTTAGCCCTATTTTGTACCTATAAGCTATTTGAAAATAGCAGATCTACAAGCTCACAACGTGTTGCGATGCACGCGTTCTGAGCTTGTAGATCTGCTATTTTCAAACATTTTTGTACTTTTACTTTTGGTACTTTAAGTACATTTTTATACCAATACTTTAGTACTTTTACTCAAGTAAATGTTGAATTCCGGACTTTTACTTGTAACAGACTCAGAGTACATCTATTGCATTCAAGCCTGGAATTTCGTCATTTTAGGGGCAAGGCCACTTGGCCTTTGGTGTTGTAATTTTTTGGAGGGCACAAAGGCCCTGCCCGGCCTTCCTGCCAGGGCAGGAAGGCCATCCAAAAAATAATAACGATTTTTAAGTCCAAAAATGATTTTTAAGTCCACGGAAATAATGCATTTAACTTGAAGGTTAAGGATGATTGTATTTTAATATATTATAAGAATAGTATAACTATCTGTGAAATATTACCCATTTATTTCACAAAATAATGTGTTGGCAAATGACCAATATTTAGTTATATAGGTCTCAATATGTCACATTCAGCCCTGGACTTCACTGACTGAAGTAGGGGTCACATTAATCACATTAGATTCACAGAATGTATTTTACCCACAAGTTATTTTCATTAAAATGAAATGTGAATGAACTTGCACTAATAATGACTTTTTAATGACTCTTTAAAATATAGTATTTCTTAATTATTAATAATTACTGCTTGTAGATTGGCTATTTTCACGATTTTAAATTGTTTTTAAATAATAATAAAAAAGGAACATACAAGATTTCCACCCGACAGCCATAATATATAGCCAATATATGGTTCTGTATCAGTATATGAGTCCGTTTTTGAAGATTTCATTCTAATTGGCTACTATGCCTGAATATGAATTTCATGAGCCTGGGTAGGTCACCCTGGCTTGGCGGAGATATGCCCTGTAGCACACTCCGCACAGCAGCAGCAGCAGCAGGTGAAAGCAATTCACTTAATTGCTCGTTCTCTCTCCCTCTTTCCGTCTCCTCAATCTCTCGCTCGCTCTTTCTCTCTCAATCTTTCACTCTCCCTTTTTTCTCTCCCTCTCTCTGCCGCTTTTTACCTCTCTCTCTCTCTCTCTCTCAATCTTTCACTCTCCCTGCCGCTTTTTACCTCTCTCTCTCTCTCTCTCTCAATCTTTCACTCTCCCTTTTTTCTCTCCCTCTCTCTGCCGCTTTTTACCCCTCCCTC
This sequence comes from Gymnoscopelus braueri, assembly GCF_963280865.1. Taxonomy (NCBI): domain Eukaryota; kingdom Metazoa; phylum Chordata; class Actinopteri; order Myctophiformes; family Myctophidae; genus Gymnoscopelus; species Gymnoscopelus braueri. Next base: position 18,868,645 of record NC_137611.1, read on the forward strand.
TCTCTCTCTCTCTCTCTCTCTCTCTCTCTCTCTCTCTCTCTCTCTCTCTCTCTCTCTCTCTCTCTCTCTCTCTCTCTCTCTCTCTCTCTGCTTTACGAGCCTATTCATGCAATGCTTGAACTCCCACTCAGAAGGACATGTTTACATACTTGCGCATTACATATTTATACATAAACACGGATGCATGTGACTCCGTCACTGGACAAATTTACACACCTGCTCCCAATCACCACAGCGCAAAAGTAGGGCAAATCAATCAATCTCTCTCTCTCTGGGAGCAACAACAAGAAACAGTGAATGTAGGTTTTCATAGACATGGTCGCTTGTTTCTCTCACATAATCTGGCAACACCGACAGCCCTCTGTTGTCACTGCCACTGCGCTACCAGTCGGCTAAAAAGCTGAACATGTTCGGTCGGCTCTGGGTCGGCCGAAAAGGTCCCGACGGACCCCCCGACGGACCCCTAACCGACTGGCCGACGCTTCCCGAAGCCAATTCGGCCCAAAATCGGGCCGACTCAGATTGGTCTGGAGAGGGCTTAAGGTTACATTTAAGAAAATACACATTAACATGAATCCGACATTAATGGAAAAGTTAGTGTAAACAAATCATGAAACAAAACATTGATAATAGTGCAAGTCAAACAAGTCTATGAAGCCATCTATGAAAAAGATTAATGTGAAACACAATATTATACAATATGTTGTGGGGGTCCCTGCAGGGGCGGACTGGCCATTTTGCATACCGGACACCCAAAAATATATATATATTTTTGCTCCGTTTTAGGATTATTACGGTCATTTCCGGGTCGTGCGGCCCAATTATTGGTTATGTTAACGTTTGGGCTGGGATGCTTTCCAGCAGTGGCGTTATTTACACAGGAATGCTGGGTTAAAACAGTGAAACCCCCCAGACAAAACGGTCCGGGGGGTGGTGGGCCGGTTCGGACCAAAATGCCAGGGCTGAATTGTTGTCCCAGTCCGGCCCTGGTCCCTGGCACCCTGCTTCATCTCTCTCTCAGCTAATAGTCCATGAGCCAGACAAGATTTCATTATCGAAAGAGTGGGCAAAACCATACCTATATTAAATTGTTCATAGGGTCAATACGAGTAAATAAATATATGATAACCTCTCCACAGGAGCAGCTTTTTCATGGTTATCACACATTTTGTTATTTTCCCCATACGTACATGACAGGTGAAAAAATTACAACATTTTAAAAAGAGTTATCATAATGAAACTTCCTGAGTTGATTACTTACATGAAGACAATGATTTATCGTATTACAAGTTTTCTGAAATTGTATATTTAAATATGCAAATTAGGCATTACGAAAATATGCCCGAATTTGTATAACTTTCCAGAATCAACATTGGAACATTGGACAAAGCCAGAGTGAACATTCTTATTTCATTATGTTAAGATGTTGGAGTCAACGAGGGAATATTCAATATCTGGCTCAATTTTGGGGCTCTGGCTCATGGACTAAATGCCTAATTTGCATATTTAAATATACAATTTCAGAAAACTTGTAATACGATAAATCATTGTCTTCATGCAAGTAATCTACTCAGGAAGTTTCATTATGATAACTCTTTTTTTAAATTTTGACATTTTTTCACCTGTCATGTACGTATGGGGAAAATAACAAAATGTGTGATAACCATGAAAAAGCTGCTCCTGTGGAGAGGTTATCATATATTTATTTACTCGTATTGACCCTATGAACAATTTAATATAGGTTTGGTTTTGCCCACTCTTTCGATAATCATTGCTCAATTTTGGGGCTCTGGCTCATGGACTATAAGCATTCCTGTTCCTAAATGCCTGAAGTTGTTAACAGAGACCAGGTGAGAGAAATTTGCTTGATTGCAAGCACACAGTCAGGTGGAATTAAAAAACAGTTGCAGCTGAAGCCTAGTGTTCAGTCATGATGGTTTTCTCTTGGCAAGGTGCACTGGTCTTGAGTCTGGCAGCTGCCATTTTAGTGAATGCAGGTAATGCTATTACAATAAAATGTGTGAAAATTAAGTAGTTTTTTTTAGCAAAAATATGGTTTACATTGTCAATGTTTTACTCTGTGAAACTAAAGGTGGAAACTTTCAAGTGTTCATGTCTGATCATTCGCAGATATGACGCTGGACTGTGGCTCAGATTTTGTCTCCGTGGTGTGGACAGACACACAGTCCGAGACTGACCCTTCACTGATGCGACTAGGCAACTGTCGTCCAAACAGTGTCTCTGCCAAGGAAGCCTTTTTCAATGTTGGACTTGATGATTGTAGTTTCAAGAGACTGGTAAGAAAGAGTTTATTTTTATTTTTTATGGCAAATATGTTAAGCTAATTGAATAATTTGTATTAAAGGTAACTGGAGATCAGCTGGTGTTCATGAATGACTTGACCTACATACCTCCTCCTAATGCCAACATGCTGGCCTTCACTCATCCAGTTGTCTGTGCCTACGAGAGGTACACGTTTGCATTGTTTATTAATTATTGGGTGACATTTTGATATGATGATTTTTGCAGCTTCATGGATTAACAGTATGTCCCCCCCCCCCCCTCTCTCTCTCTCTTCATACAGGCCCAAAAACTGGTACCCTCCCATTTTAGACAAAATTGTATTTCACACACATGGTGTAGGAACCCTACTATTCCACATGGAACTTATGAATGGTAGATGGAAGAAGGATCTTTATTTGCTACAGAAAATGGCAATACCTCCCCAGTCAATCTTGTAGGTTAAATAATTCCATGTCTGTATTTGCCTGTTTTTAGCGGATTTCTCGGGTCCAGCACCATCCACTGCCTTCTCTCTTGGGTCCTTTATCCCAATCTCTGCCAGTGTTGAACAGAAGTCCCATCAGCCCTTGCTGCTGTTCCTTGAGGAATGTGTGGCTGCTTTGACTCCACATCTGCAGCCTGACAGCCATACATATACAATAATCACCAACAAGGGGTATGCAACTTTGCATGGAAACATTATAAATGGATAAACTCTTTGTTTTTGTGCAATTAAACTTAAATAATTCCCTTCATGTTTGTCATTCAGGTGCCTTGTGGACAGCAAGGTAACTCGATCTAAATTTGAACCAAGACGAGACGCATCTGTTATTAATTTGTCACTTCAAGCCTTTAGATTCGCTGTTGGAGAGGAGGTAGGCTAAGTTTTTTGTTATTTTGTGTTTTTGGTGTGTATATATCCTGATATCACTCAACATAGTTTCATAGTCAAGCTATTTAATATGATTATTCAAAAGTAGATAAGGGCTCATCTAATCTCAAAAGGAATGTAATGACAGCACTGACTGTTTCTTCTGTGACTCTCACACATCAACAGGTGTATGTTCATTGCAAGCTTGTGGCCTGGGATCCCAACGGCCTTGACAGCAGCAAGAAGGCCTGTCACTATGTGAAAGGGCATGGGTAAGGAATGGCAGGCGCCACCTGATTTGTTTATGTATAAGCAACTATTTTAGGATGAATTTTGGCACCATTGAATCATTTATATTTGCAGCTGGGAGCTTCTAGATGACCCATCTTATAGCAGTCTATGTAACTGCTGTGAATCCAGCTGCAGACCTAGGAAGAGAAGGAGCTCTGCATCAGGTAATTATGGGTATTGCCTTTTGTTTTAACCATAAGCCCTATACTTTGTTGTTTATCATAGCAATAGTAGCCATTTTTTGTCAAATGTTTGCCTATTATGCCATGCCCAGAATAGGGAGGCTAGGGTTATATGGTTAACTGGACATGACATGTCAAGTCAAGTCACATCTGTCTCTTAAACTGTTCTAACTTGCTTCTTTTTCTTTTCAGGGATACATGGGTTTAGTAAAAATGCTGTTGTTGGCCCATTTACTATCACGGATGCCTGAATATTGCCAAGAAAACTTGCAACATTTGCATTTCAATTTTGCATTTTATCCCAAGAAACAAGATTTGATAAATTGGTTACTTATCAAATATTCTTTCAAGAACGCCTCTGTCCTTGACAATGGTACCCAAATATGGTTTGATAATAAAAATGGAAAACTTAAAAATGCTGGCTTTGCCTTTTGTCCTTGTGGAGTTTCTGCACTTGGAATGTGGCTGCTTCATAAGTACTCAATATGCATGGAACATAACATTTGATCCAAGCTATGTCTGCTTCAATTTGTGTTTTTATACTTGTTACCTTAACTAGCTGACTGTTCCATGGAAAGCACGGCTACCTGCATGCTGTAGCATTTACAGATCCTCTATTGGACAGACATCATGTAGAACTTGGTGAATCCCTGAAAATATATAATGGGTTTTCTTCGCATTTCAATTCGCAGTTTAAGCATTTACCAAAGATTAAGATTGAGTCAGACTGCAGTGGAAATTTGGGAGCGAGTCTGCAGTTCTGACTGCATTTGGGAGTTTATTCCACAGTTTGGAACCCAGAGGGAAAAGTATCTTGGACGTGTGGAGTGTTGGCCAGGATGTTTTGGGTAAGGCTCCAACAGCCTTCCTGTGTAGCTGATATTAAAGGAGTAGTTCACCCAAAAAATGACTTACTTTCTATCAATTACACACCCCATCTTTTTTTTTTTGTTGCATTCCTAAGCCAATAATTTGATGACCGGCGGAAAGATGCTAATGTCTCCGGTAGAAGACTCAAAGTTGACACTTTGTAATTTTGAATCTCCTACCGGAGCCGCGGCTCCGGTCATCAAATTATTGGCTTAGGAATGCGACAAAAACAAAAAAATCTCCATGAATTCAAGGCTTCATGGGGTGTGTAATCGATAGGAAATAAAGTCATTTTGGGGGTGAAATATTCCTTCAGTGAGCAGGAAGGGTTGTGGGGTTGGATAATGTCCTGAAAGTCCCTGTACCTGCCATGCCCTTGCCTTGTATAGGCCATCACCAGAGTTTTTTTACTGGGTGAGGATAGCATCCGGAATCCAACGAAGGGAACGCAAAATGGGGGCAGGCATGAAAATGTTGGGAGGTTGAAGACCTCCCAAAATGTTCACATGTCCCACAGCTTTTCCCACAGTCCTTTTATATTTATCCCTAATGTCTGTGTAAAACTACTGGGCAAAATAATGTGTTTTCGTATGTAATATCGTAAATTTATGTCTGTGGGACAGGGTATTCAATTTGTTATTGTCAGGACTGATTGATTGGCTGAAAGGCCACAGATGTGGGGCTCATCACACAGTGAAACGTTATCAATAAATTAACCCACGATGGTAGCATTCTGGTGTGTGGATTTTGTTTTTTTCATGTTGAATTTTTTTACCCAGCACCCAGCCCAGCAGGACAGGATGTGCATGCCTTTTGCCACTGTGTGACGCCTTT
>NC_137611.1:18878975-18958975 GCF_963280865.1 Gymnoscopelus braueri
AATCGTTGTGACCGGTTTTCACAAAACATTTCCTTAAAGTATAGTATAGTAAGAGATGTGGGTACTGAAACGGTGAGGTGTTGGAAAAACTCAACTATGCATGCACCATGTAGGTGCTTGAATTACTTTTGAAAACGTGTACAAATTGTAAGTGAACAACATATGCATTATGTGTAGCTTGAATAAAAAATATGTCATCTCTTTATTTTACAAATTAAGGAACACCCACATTAACTCCAACCAGGTAAGAAACCCATTGCGTTAGCAAACATTTTATGAACCACTTCATTACATTTCCTAACAATGCATGGAAGGATACATCTAGTCCCTTCTACCAGTAAATAAAATGTCCTCCTTTTCAGGTCAGAGTATCATCGGACATCTGACATCTTCCAGCAACACTTCTTGAGTAGTGTATCACTCCAGTCACCTAGGCCTAGAAATGGCCTGTATTGATTATCAAACCAGTTTCTCACATCAGGAGTCAGTGGCCTTATACTATGTTCACATATTATCCTTATTTTGTGGGATGCTGATATTCATGATTCATGTATTTGGCTGGAAAACTTTACCATAGGATGTCCTGTACAACATGTGATGAGCAATTTGCATATTTTTGCTCATTAATCAATAAATTGATTAAGCTGTTAACTCCTATACAATCCAACTGCATCTAGGGGATGAATAACGATAATCATTTAGCTATGTTTTGCAAGTTTGTGAAGAGCTTCTGGAGAGTAATTCAACAGTTATTTGCTTTATTTCTTTCAGTATTTAATATGTAGAGGAATATGTAGTTATTTGGTCAACTGATACTTCTGTAAGTTTGAGTTAAAAGCGAGCTGATTCAAATAATCTCAGTTGTGAATGTCAATTTATTAGGAAATTGTCTGTTTTATAAAGTGCAAGGAGGTGCCAACCTTTTTCAGTTTGAATGATATCTTTGAATCGTTTCTTCATATGTTAAGTTCACAAAAACTATTTTAGAGGGATCCATAACTGAGGCAAATGCAACTAAACAATACACGCACATACACACACAGTACTCTTAGAAAATAGGAATGCACAACAAAAATGAAGAAATAGTTTTATTAAATACATGTAGTGACATACCTGAATCTGACACAATTGTGCTTGTAATTAATAATTTCAGTCAGTAGAAATAACATGGTAATATTGCTTTGGATCATTTCATCAAACCCAACGTGCCATTTCTTGGTTTACATCAAATACACCATCTTCTATTTTGTCTAGGAAAGGAACTAATTTACTAGATCAGGTTCCTTTACTAACTATTACATCTACAGTATATCAACTTATTTACCATGACCACTCCTTCAGCCTCTCCCGTCTACAAAGAGTTGTAATTCGAGACACAACTAAAATACTGATATACAGAAAGCATGTGAGTGCAAATCCAAAACCAAGTTTGGCAACTTGTTTCACTTATATGGACATTGAAGTTAGTACTCAATTTGCATTTTTATTACTCAACTTCTTTGCTGTCAAACTGCGCAGGACAGTGCAAACAGCATGTAAATTTGAAGTATTTACAGTAGGCACAGGATCTAGGAATATGCCTGCATTACTATGAGTTAGATCAATTACTAACTGCTTATGCTATGCCTTTGAAAATCAGTGTGGTACAAGGCTTATATTTTAATGGATCAACAATGACACTGTTTTACAAAAGAAACCGATCACATGACATGAGCATCAAGGCAGCAGTCTCTAAACCCAGGCGCAACATGCCAACTTAAAAGAGTGGATGTCCAGTGTGCTTTTTTTTTTATGAAGAAGGAATTGGCTGTAAAGGAATGAATATACACAGTGATCAGTCAGATCTCAATTTTTCCAGAGCAGTTTAATGTCTGCAAAATTCTGAGCTACACTTAAGTACCAAAAGTACTATCAATATAAATTATACTGCTACAAAAAACAAAAATGAAAATGAATAAGTAATAATATACATCTAAGAAGAAACAATAAAGCTAAACATAACAAACCAGTGTACAAAGTACTGTCCTATCAACAGCCCTTCCAATGACAGCAAAAGCATAATCTAACTCCAAATATATTAGGATGAGCAGGAAATGCAGCATCTGAAAACAAAACAAAAAAAAAAGGCCACCACTTTTGGGCTTGTACTGGGAAGACTAGATGTCACACACCTGTTCCAATTAAAGCAATGCTAAGTAATAACTAAAGTTGTTGCCTTGAGATGGAATATGGTGAACATCCCACTACCTTCCAAACATCTCAGCAACTTTGGTTCCAGTGTCTTTTTCCTCAATCAGTAACATTAGACTCTTGGTCATTTACTCCACTCTCCTTTACCTCACTCTCCTGCTTTACCTCACTCTCCTGAGAAGAAAACCAATCACGCACTTGCTGGTAGCTCATTCTTGACTTCTTGCATAGGGAGTCGAGGTCTTTTTCATGCAGTACCCCTGTCAAACGAAGATATGCTTCCAGTGGTTGGGTATCAGGAGAATCTGTTGGAACAGCCGGTCCATTTGCTTGAGATTTTCGTTTGCGGCTACCTCCAACCCGTGGTGTTCCGCTGCCGCTATTCCCATTAGACAATCCATTGCTTCCTTGCAGAGTAGCAAGTTCAGCCAAGAATTGTTCACGGACACCCTCCTGCACCCAGCGCAACTGACCATTCTTAACGGCATAGCGTGTATCTCCAAACCACTGAATAATATCTGCACGGGGTAAGCCTGTGACCTTCACAAGCTCCGTGTAGTCTTCACTCTTTGGCCACTGGCAGCGTAAGAAGTGTTGCTTTAGCACATCCAATTGGTCCTTGGTCTTCCTTGGTCGTCCACCAGGAGTGAGGGCAGGGGAGGTGGATGAAGGAGCCCCGGAGAGACGTGACGGTGTGGACGACTTCTTTGATGTGCCGATGCCATTTGAAACCTGTTTATGGGGTGAGGCTGTTGGCGGTGGGGTGCCAGAGAGGGAGGACGGGGAGGATTTTGTTACACATGATGGCTGCTGTGGAACCTGCTGTGGAACCTCTGCCTCTGTCTTAACGCTGGTCTTAGTTAACTGTAGGGGTTTCTCTTCCCATTCCTCCCCATCTTTACAATGCTCTTCTTTACCGGAACCCTTATCTGCCATTTCTAACCCAGATCTTTCCCCAAATGCTTGCAGGCTGTTTGACAGGAATGTCTGAAAGAAATGTGAGGCGTTTATGTCATTGCTAAAGGCTCCCTCTTTCACCTCTTTATCATTTCGCTGTTGACGTGACTTTTGAGAAATTAGTGGAAGAGGCTGAACTTGCTGAGGTTCTTCTTTTCCTTCCACTGTAGTCTGGTGAGAATAGACTTGGGCAGCAGCATGGACTCCTCTGCCTATCCTAAGCTGGTAACGGCTGTCACTAAACCATTTACGGATGTCGTTGCGGCTCAGACCAGTCTCTTCCTGCAAACGTCTCAGTTCTGTCTCTGCAGGCCAGTTCTCTCTCACAAAGCTGCCGCGAAGCACAGCGAGCTGAGCTTTGGACTTTTTATACCGCCCATGTCGTCGTTGTACGGACGAATCAGAGAGATCTAGTGACGCATCAGCCGCAGTAGTTGCGGGCGTGTCCGCTGGTGGGCGGTAGTTGTACGAGTCCTGGGGGGGTGGAAGAGAAGAGCTGAAACACGGGACCGTTGATCTGGCTGGCTTGTAGGTTTCTGGTGACTCATATTTTGTCTTTTTGTCTTTTTCAGAGACCAAAGTGGAGAAAGCACCTTCTATTTGAGGAGTGTCCTCATCCTCTGTTATTTCCTCACAGAATTTCCTCTTGGCCGTCATCTTAACATCTTCCTTTGTGTCAGCATAATCACCAGAGATCTCAGGTACTGCCAACTTTCGTCGAGTCTCCTCTATCTCCTCAGAAGCCCAGCTGATGCCATATTTAATTCTTTGCACCATAAACCACACCTTGACTTTGTCCAGTGTCAAGGCACACACTCGGGCCAACGCATTAACCTCGCGGGTTGTGGGATAAGGAAACAAATTGAAGGCTTGGACCAGCTCTGGGATTGAGTCAAGTTCACGAGTTTGATCTGAGTGTGTCCACACCAATTTCAGTCCCTCAGACACTAGAGGCAGGCACACAACAGAGTTGGGGTTGGTGCTGAAACTTGCCACACCGCTTGTGCTACCATTAGCTGCGCTGACAGGTTGGTGCAAATCCTTCGAGGAGCATGGAACCGCATGCTTTCCTTCACCTTCTGTCTTCGTCACTTCCCCTTCAAAGGGTTCCTTCATGTCCACACCCAGTCCCGTTCTACCGTTACGTTCACTGTATGCTGCCATCTGGGACATCAAAGTCGCTCCCTTCTGACCTAGAGAAAGACACAAAAACATCGGACGTCAGTTTTGTTTTGCATGTCACATTATGCGATTCTTCTGAACTAAAAACACACACGCTCAAAGGGAACGTAAGAACTAACACTGAAAGGAGCACAATCAGAAATATACAGGGTGTTTGAGAACTTTCTATTCTCAAAGTCAATTATTCGACAGCTGTTTCCCCCTCCCCCTACTTTGCACCCCTCTGAATCTCTCAACGAAACTGGTCGTATACTCTCTGCCCAGATTGAGGCACCCCTCCCCCCCTGGAACCAGAGTGTGGTGACTGACTTTTGTTTTGTGAGAGTGGGGGAGTGGTGTCGAGGGCTGGGGTAGGGTGGGGTGGCAGCTTGGGGAACGGGGGCCATAAGAAATCCATCACAGCCTACTTTCTCACCCCTTTCCAGTGTGCTGGCTTTGTTCCCCTTCAAGTTCTCAGACCTGAAAGACTCAAGTGTGGCCTCCTCAAGAACCAATAATAGTAATACAAGGGAAACACCTATGTGATAAGGCAATGAGGGTAAATTAGCCATAATTAGCAGGCAAGGAGTAGTCACACTCAGAATGTACTTCAACAAAATGATGTGTTCCTAAAAAGAAAAAAAGAAAGAAAGAACACTTATAGAAATGAAACTGACAAAGCTAGTCTTACTGTGATGTGTTTGTGGTTTAAGTAGCCTACTGGTGGATGAAATGAAACCTATAAATTAAAAAATGTTATGCAACAGGTGCATATGTATAGGCAACACTGATGTGGCCATTAATATCTGTCTGAGCATTAGTACATTTAGCATGGACAAACTCCTTGTCTGTGTTTTTGTGGGAGATAGTGCCCAATACAGTAGCTCAATACAATAATCTGGCGTTGGGTCATTACGAGTCGACCAATGACTTACATAATAATTGTGTCTCTATTATTAGGGGATGTATTATTTGTGCTTTATGACAAAATGTTGAACACGGGGTTCACGCAGTAAACAGATCACGCCACGGCAGCCGATTAGGTCATTTGTGCCACGCAAGTAATGCCAGTGGGAGATTGGGCCAACATCAGAAAACAAGTTCTGATTAGATCGGCCACAATCCGATATCACACTTGAACATCTTTTACCGTTGGACATTGTCCAAGTCCATAATGGATTCAACAAATTTCCCTAGAACTTCAATGTGAACAGACTGAGCCCATGGACGACACCAGTGTTGCCATATGTTGTGAGCGAAATGAGGAACCAGGTCTAGGAAAACAAGCCCAAAAGAAGCGACTATGGGCCACATGAGCACTTCAAACATATACATCGGCTATTTTCAAATAGCCGATCTACAAGCTCACAACACGTCGCGAGCCAACGCGTTGTGAGCTTGTAGATCGGCTATTTGAAAATAGCCGATGCATATGTTTAAAGTGCTCATGGAGAAACATTCTATTCAAACATTCTAACAACACAAATGTGGTATGGGAGTCCCCTGGCATTAAATATTTTCAGAGGGAGGGGGGTGTCTGTGGACCAATACATAATTCATTTGAGGGTCCTTGACATGAAAAATGTTTGAGAACCACTGGTTTAAACAGCATTAGTTTAAAAGCCCAAATAAGCATCGGCACTTTAGAAACAAGCCCAAAAAAAGACCCGCAACTACCAATATTTACAACTTTACAGAAAAACAAAGCCCAAAGTCGCTTTTATAAGCGGACATGGCAACACTGCAGTCCACTGGGCTTAAGGCTAGCTCCTTTGTGGCGTACTAAACTAAAACGCTCGGACTGCACAGGCGCACTCCGTCGGACACGCTTGAGTGAAACACAAAAATAAACTTACCATACAAAAAAAAAAACACCAAAACGGCTTTTGTTCACCAGATCCGTGTCTGAGGACCAAAAACGGGCGATCCCGACTTTTTCAAAGACCACCAAATCCTCCTGTGTGGCCGGGGGGGAGTTTAAACAATAACCCGTCTGGTCTGCAGCTTGACCCCTCGTCTTGTTTATCAAGCCCTCGACGGGAATTCTGTTTACGACACAAAGATGCGGCTAGTCAACTAACTTTGTCACCTTTCATTGAGTTGAGACGCGACGTGGATCCTTTTACGGTGGAAACTCAGTAACGTTCAATCCATTGGATTCGGGTTCTGAACTTGAATCCCCCGGCCGTTACTTCGCCCTTTCCTCGGTCGGTCGGTCGGTCCGCCCGTTGTTGCTTTTGTTCTGAAACTGAGAAGTGTTGTGTTCCCCGCTACACTGTCCGTCCGGCCAGACGAGGCTAGGCGGAGCTGAGGAGGACCAGGAACTCTGGGAAGGCCCTGTCCGTGCGGTGCCATCTAGTTGCCATGTCCGCTTATTATGAGCAACTTTGGGCTTGTTTTTCTGTAAAGTTGCTTGTAAATATTGGTAGTTGGCGCGGGTTGCGGTTTTGGGGCTTGTTTCTAAAGTGTAGACTTGCTTATTTTGGCCTTGTTTCCTAAACCTGTGGTTCTCAAACATTTTCATGTCCAGGACCCATGTATTTGTCTGCAGACCCATATTATAACTCTGTGGCAGACCCCCCCCCCATCTGAAAATATGTTATGCCAGGGACCCACATACAAAATGTGTGTTGTGGTGATTTAAAATATTCAAAAAATCATTTATTTTTTACATTTTCTTCTATTTTATAAAAATAATAGATCTACAAGCTCGCTTGAAGATCGGCTATTTTGAAATAGCCGCTGGCCCGCTGCCTTGGGCTCGTGTAGCCTGGCCCTGGTCGCATCTTTTGGGCTTGTTTTCATAGACTGGTTTGCTTGTTTCTCTTGCAAAACCTGGCAACACTGGTGCCATCCCAAACAAACCCCGGCCAGCGATTGGAGGAGTCTAGCAAGACTGTGATCAGATTGCAGGTTGCAGATCCGGTCTAGAGCAGATACGGAAATAGCCTGCGTGTGTATGTTATGTGGGCGTGCAAATTGCCGGATGAAGTAGGCGGTAGACCGGATCTGAGTACTGAATAGTAAATCGAAACCAAGGCTTTCCACAGGTACTGCGGAAATCCTGGTGACGCGGGGTTAGGAGGAAAGCCTTGCCACTTCATCGTATGACGGTGTCGAGAACCTAAATTGCAGATCTACAAGCTTGCAGATCTCATTTGTGCTTATATATTAAGCATTAGACGCCTGCATGAAGCTTTCATCCATAGACATTTGTAGTAGCCTATTGTCCAAAGTTTATTTATTATGATCAGAGGTGACTTGCAGATACTCATTTTAAGAAGAAAAATACCCAAATAGCTCAGAGGATTAAGTTTTCCTCTCAGAACGCTTTCAGACAGCAGGCCTACCAAACCTATTTTCCCAATCAATTGACAGATTTAAATAGCCTTAGGTGTATCATGCCTGTATCAATATTTACAGTTTAATTAGAAATAACCTGTATGGCTTATGTTACAGTAAGCACATAAGATGTGTTAAAGAATAAAGCTTCGTAGAATTCATTCTTCACATGATTGCACCATTCCTTTTGGTCAATTTAGAGATATTTTACTTAACTTTTCTTAATGTGATCCTTTTGTGACTCAGTCCACACTGAAAAATCTAACTATTATATTTACAACATTAATATTCACAGTTGAATCCACATTAAACAAAACTATTGTTCAAAATAACTAACTTTGTCACCTGTGACTTTATTCACAGCGTACCGTATTATACAAACTAAGATAAATAATATCCCTTCACATATTCATCTTGTAGTCACATACGTAAGTATAAATTCATATGCAATTAAAAGAAGATCCCAACGTCATACCTATGTCACAGAATTAACATGTAGCTTTGTCCTGGTTCAATTACAATCGATTACATATCAGTCAACAGGAACACAATACTTCAAAAAGGGAATGTAGACTGTATAATGTAAATGTGACAACAAATTGGTTACACATTATAGTCAGTAGAAATCTAGCATATTGCCACTTGGGGAAAACACTTAAGTGTTTAAAATCGTCCAGCTGCAAGGTTGAGAACAAACTTTGGCAGACGCACGAATGGGGGAACAGCATAGGACAGCCAAGAGAGATATGGAACTTTTGTCAGGAGGAATTTCAAGGAGATATAATCAACCACTTCTCGACCTGGTAATGGGGAAAAAAATAACAAAATGTCAGAACAAAGTGAGTGGACACAAGAGTAAGATGCTTAGATCTTACAAAGCTAAAAACAGATTAAGGTTAGGTACCATCAATGTCTTGTATCCCATAGCGCCTTGCAAGGTCACAGGTCATCAGAACTTTCCCTGTGATTGACTGGAGATTTTTGTCTTCCAGGTACAGAAAGTTACCACACATATTAATGACGTCTTGGATTACAAATGGAAATTGCTAATATAAGAGTCAAACAGCAGATGGTGAATTAAAGGGTTAGGTAATTACATTTATGAAGGCAAATTACAGTATGCACATTGTGTGACATCGAGTGTGACTCCTCTGGTCAAATGATTGCAGGAGTTACTTAGTGACTGTGAAGAGAATTTGTACAATAATCCTACCTTTGGCCAGTGCTACAATGCACTTCCCACTCAGCTCTGTGGATTCTCCACTGGCAAACATTTCCTTGAACTGGGGAAAGGGAGGCCGGCATATTAACAGAAAGTGAGAAAATGAAATAGCTAAGTATAAAAACAGTCTACAGTACCTTAGGATCCACACTCGTGTTATTCATAACAAATTCTGTCTGCACTGGCCCAGGCCACAGGCTGACCGAAGCCACTCCTCTCTTTTTCAGTTCAACGGCAGTGTCTGCTGCTAGCCTGTCACACTAAATCAAAACATAACTTTCATTAATACAAAACCAATATGTATGCAGTCTTACAACAATAAAGTGGAGCATATTTAATCAAACTAGAGTGCTTGATTACATGAATGCAGGTTTCTACGACCAGAGAACTTACTGCAGCTTTACCAACACCATATGGCACATTGAAGAGATACCGCAGCCCCCCCATGGAAGAGATGACAACAATCAAGCCTCGGCCCTGTGCCACCATTAACCGTGAGGCATAAACAGTGCAGAAGTAGTGGCCTCTAGCAGTGTAAGAAACACAACATAAGTTATTACTTACTAGTGGTGATGAGTCAAGAAAAATGCTGCCGTTACCTAATTTCCACTGCACTTCCATTTGGACCCTTGTGGCTGGTGGATTTCAAAACTCAAAAAACACTGATTATTTTTAAGACAATTTACTTTACCATGGCAGATGGAAAAAGCTAGCCCTAGAATTGGCTATGATATGTACAAAGGCAAGCCATAGAACACACCCATGCCCTCCCTGGGGTTGGAGTCATCCCGGTAGCATTCTAACTTGTACCGCTTCATACCATGTGTGTGCTCATTGAAGGAAGTTCAGTGTTGCAGTCAATGAGGCCCCATCGTGTACAGAGAAAGTGGTTGTGGAAAAGTGTTTTTTCTGCCAGAACTTTCAAATGGATAAGAAACGATATGACAAGAGCTGACCCCAGTCACAGCAATTAATTAATGGGTGAGTACACAGGCAGCACTACAAGTTAGCACTACATGCTGCCACGATGACTCGCCTCCCCGGGAGGGCATGGGTGTGTTCAATTGATTGATTGATGTACTTTACTTAGTAAGACATGAGAACAACAGTACATGGAAGTACAAATTTACAATACAAGGTCTACTAAACTGGAAGACTCATTAAGCACTGAGCTTGTTTAAGATGAGATCCCCATGCACACAAATCATGATGACATATAAGAGACAGACAGATATACACACTACTATACAGAACGTCATACAATCAGCTTACAGGTTACTGGTATGAAGAGTGAAAAATATGTACAAGAGAAGAAAAAAAATCACACCCAGTGTGAAGTGGGCGGTGTGGTCATCACAGTGGTCATCATAGTGATGGAAGCTCACTTAAAAAAAAAAGATTTTTTGAAGTGCATAATCCTATTTATAGGTTATTAATGTCATCATGTGTCTCGCAAGCCAATCACAGTGCTGAATAGAGTCAGCCAATAGAGTCAGCCAATCACAGTACAGCTAGGGGTGTACTAATGAGCCAATCACAGTACAGCTAATGAGGTGTCCCAACCCCACTTATAGGGGCGGCTACACTGCCCCAAAAACGGGGAGGGGGTTGGGGGGGGGGGGGGGGGTAGGTTAAGACTTAGACAGGGGCCATTTTTGAATTGCAGCCTCCTGAAGGTGTATCTTTAGGGCAGTTTTGAAAGTGAGTAGGGTTTTACACTCCTTTACTCCTTTTGGTAGGGCATTCCACATTTTTGTTGAATAGCATGAGAACGAGTTCATTCCCTTTGTTGAGCCAAATCTGGGTTGAACATGATTCGTGGAGCTGCCTCTGGTGTTATGATCGTGGACTTCATTAACGCTTTGGAAGTATTTTGACAAATACAGGGGGATACCAATGTTGTGGTGTATCTTGAAGACCAGGCCCATTGTAAGTTGCTGTACTCTGTCCTCAACCCTAAGCCATCCAATCCTAGCAAAATGAGCAGGGGTTAGATGGGTTTTGTGATTGAGGCCAAGAAGTAGCCTTACTAGTTTGTTTTGGGATGTTTGGAGCCTTGTTTTTAAGGCCTTGGTGGTGTTGTGATACCATGAAGTGCATGCATAGTCGATGTCTCTGTCTCTGTACATACAATATCACAGTCATTCTAGGGCTAGGAAAAAGAAAACACAAATGTCTAGAATTTGAGTTGTGCCTTGTGTTAAATTAATATTCCACACTGGGCATAATGATGGCTTGTTGAGTATGTTGACAAGTAGCTACTCCGGCTAAACTGCATAACAATCTCTTTTCAATATCTTGCCTATCATTGCTGTACGTCTTGAAATATTAAACAGCACCTGAGTGAACTGTCCTTTCCTTGAAAACAATTTGAATAAAGTACCATAAACAGACAGTGATGAACAGGAAATGACTAACAGTCAGCTGGCTATGAGTCAATTGATATGACTAAGCAAAATAAGGCTTACCTGAGACCTGTGTTGTTTATGGTATCCCACATGGATGGGTCAATCTCCCAAAACTTCTTTCCCATATTGTCAGATATAACCTGGAAGGTAATTATGAGCATTTGCTCAGGGTTAGATTAATTTCACAGGCATAAAATGTGAAGATCAAGAAACACAAGAATCAAGAGGGGTTTACAAGAACATAGATATTATTATTAAATATGATTAATTAATTAATTAATTAATTCAATATTTAATAATTTTAGCAGTAATAGCAGCAATGGAAGAGGATGTGCAGAATACAGAGGGGGAAGGATCGTTGGAAACGATTTCCCCAGAGGACAGAAATGGCACAGATAGCATATCAGTGTTAACTCATTCACTGCCACAATTATTGCTTGCCGTGTTTGCCCACTGCCAGAGATTTTTCATCGAAAAAAAAAAAGTACTCAGGAGCCGAGATACAGACTTTTTAAGTTTTAAGTTAACAAGGAAGTGTATGGGAGTCTAGATCTTCGATAAATCAAAAAAAATGTTTTTTACGTCAGTGGCAGGATTGGTAAACGGGAAAAATTACGTTTTTTACGTCAGTGGCAGTGAATGAGGACGACTTTAACACATTTTCATCTGTCTTCATTTATCTTAATATAATTGGTCTCATGATAATATGGTACCATTTTTTTCTACTCTGCCTGTATCTCAGAGGAGGGCTGTGGACAGTTCAGAAACCCACCTACCAGTGACATCATCATTTGCCGTTTTTTTAAAATTAAAACAAGATTTACATTTTTTTATTACATTATTTATTACCATGAGAACAATGGCTTCAATTATAGCATGCTAACTTTCCAGGAATAGAAAGCCTGCAGTTTCTATTAACTTGGATTCCCTATGATGGTGTCACTAGGCAGGTTTCTGAACTGTCCACAGCCCACCTCTGAGACACAGACAGAGGAGACAAAAATGGTACCATATTATGATAAGCATTAGTGAGGACCACCAACTACAGTATATGAAGATGGGTGGAGTCTGCCTTTAAGTAATGGTTATTAGGCTACACATATCAATGCAGTCATGGCACTGACCTGCACCCCAGCATAGGCATTGTTAACAAGGATGTCTAGTCTCCCGTTTTGTTCCTGTTTGATCTGTTCAAACAGTCCCTCAATGTCTTCATCCTTTGAAGAATCACAGATCACCGGAACACAGTTCCCACCCCGTTCCTTAACCTGATGTTTACACATTGCAAAAAGAATTACTTGGGGATGATGGCACCTAGCAGGTCAGAAATCAATGTGTTCATCAGAAGACTGCCAGAAACGTAATAAATCCACCATCAGTTAAAGTAAAGTTTCAGAATTTGTAAAAGCCTCTACAGTTGATTATCCAAAAAATTTAAATACTGGTCTTAAAATCTTTTGAATGTCAAAAGAAGCAGCTTGATGTGTGGGTCTAAATTAATGCTGATGCTGAAACATCAAGGTCCCCCAAAGCTCACCTCTGCTGCAGTTTGTTTGAGAGTCTTCTCCTGGCGGCCAGTGATGTAGACAGTGGCCCCGGCTTCTGACAATTGTAGAGCTATTCCCCTGCCAATGCCCCGGGAGGCCCCTGTCACCAAACACACCCAGCCTGAGAGGGACATTTTTACCTGGTACTGAGGACAAAGTTAAAGAGCACATTTTTCAAATAATTGTAGTGGAGTAAAAGTACAATATTTGTCTCTGAGATGTAGTGGAGTAAAAGTAAAAGCACTGAAAATTGAAAATACTCCAGAAAAGTAAAAATAACTCAAAATTGTACTTAAGTACAGTACTTAGTTACTTTACACCACTGCCACTTGTATTAGTTAAATGATACAGGTAATGGTTAAATGGCGCACTGGCACCACCTATTGCTTAATAGTCAATTTAGATATAGTAACCTTAGGCCCATACTGATTATTATGTAACTGTTGTGTGAAGTAACTGTTTTTACACACAGGATTCCATGGATTATATGACAGGCTGCCTGGATAATCTACGGATGGACCATGGTCACATTATGGGAGAAAAAAACTTGGCCTGGATTCCCGTATGTTGAATTTCAGTTTAACATACAATAAATTACACATAAAAGTATACAATATACACATGATAAACAACTAAGCAGCAGTGTTAATTGTAAAATCATCTTCAGGGCAAAGTACGACACGAGATAACAGACTCATAAAAGACTACATTTTGCTCGACCGAGTTCAACTCAAACCTGTCGAATAACTGCATTCCGTTAGAAAAGCACACAGAGGTGGAAATTATTTACATCGAAACGGTATTTCTCTTTACAGGTCCCTTGACGCAAGCAACTCCAACAGAACTCCTCCGATGAATCTGTGTGAAAGCCTAATATATACAGCCTGGCTGGGTCAGGTCAGTGCACAAGGCTCTGGGTCAGTGTTATGAGTGCTATGAGTAATGAGTTATGAGTGTTATCAGGAGCAAAGTAACCTCGCGTCACCAGGCTAGGAGTAAACTGCATGTCCTCCCCGTCTCTACCGTATTATGCCGTAAACAGCGCCGTCATGCCCGTACGACAGAGCATACGCGGCTAGACTAGGCAAAATACTGTATACCGTAATACACCGATGTGAAGCAACATCGAATTGAGAATTCACATTATGTGTATTTGGTTGTTTATTGTACACAAGATGGCATTAGGTTCCCCTAGGCTAGGGGAGTTGTATTTCAACCTTTGTGAAAGGTGTCATTAGACATCTTTACAAACACATTTGTGAAGAAATGTCTGCGAAACTATTCATGATTTTTCTGATAATATTCCCGGACAGACTAAGGGAAATACATGTGCCTTCAATTGACAGCCCTCCAAGCCCAAATGGATATGATGATGAATCATATATGTAGGAAGCATCAGACCACATAAAGTATGCTTGAGTTAGTTCATTTGGAGTCATCAAACCTAAACTACAAAATAAACAATAGGGAGAATCATGTGTTATTTTCCATCATATTTCTAGTTTTGTTTCTTGCTCTAAGGATCACTGCACTCACCATATTAAGTGAATATATTGGGAAATAGAAATCAAACTGCCCTCATATCACTGGTGAGGTTCAGGGCTATTTTTGTCACTCTACATTTGCTCATATGTGAAATGTGTCCTCTGCATTTACCCAGCCTATTAGGAGCAGAGGGCACTATTAATACAGCACTGTAGATTTTGTTTGTTGCATGCCTGTGTGAAATTATAATGATCAAAATTATATCTATCTAGATGTCATTTCAAGGATCAAGTGTGAGGTTTATGACCCAAAGTTTATTTATCATGGTCAGAGGTAACTTGCAGATACTCGTTTTAGGAATAGCTCAGAGGATTAAGATTTCCTCTCAGAACACTTTCAGACAGCAGGCCTACCAAACCTATTTCCCAATCAATTGTCAGATTTAAATAGCCTTAGGTGTATCATGCCTGTATCAATATTTACACTTTAATTCAAAATAACCGTTATGGCTTGATGTTAAAGTAAGCACATAAGATGTGTCAAAGAATAACGCTTCGTAGAATTCCTTCTTCCACATGATGGCATCATTCCTTTTGGTCAATTTAGAGATATTTTACTTTACTTTTCTTAATGTGATCCTTTTGCGACTCAGTCCACACTGAACAATCAAACTATTATTTTTTTAATATCAATATTCACAGTTGAATACACATTAAACAAAACTATTGTTTTTTCAAAATTGTAGAAATGCACACAAACTCAAACACTACATTTTCAGTTTAGAATTAATTCAACAAAATGCATATTTTCATCTGTGACTTCATTCACAGCGTACCGTATTATACAAACTATGATAAATAATATCCCTTCACATATTCATCTTGTAGTCACATACGTAAGTATAAATTCATATGCAATAAAAATAAGATCCCAACGTCATACCTAGGTCACAGAATTAACATGTAGCTTTGTCCTGGTTAATCAATTGCAATCGATTACATATCAGTCAACAGGAACACAATACTTCAAAGAGGGAATGTATACTGTATACTGTAAATCTAACAAAAAATTGGTTACACACTAGAGTCAGTAGGAATCTAGCATATTGCCACTTGGGGGGAAAAATACATTCACCCATTCACACACCGATGGCAGAGGAAACCATGCAAGGCACCAACCTGCTCATCGGGAGTAATTAGGGGTTCAGTGTCTTGCTCAAGGACACTTCGACACTAACTCTGGGGGAGCCCGGGATCGAACTGGGAACCTTGAGCCACTGCCGCCCACACACTTAAGTGTTTAAAATCGCCCAGCTGCAAGGGTGAGAACAAACTTTGGCAGACGCACGAATGAGGGAACAGCATAGGACAGCCAAGAGAGATATGGAACTTGTGTCAGGAGGAATTTCAAGGAGATATAATCAACCACTTCTCGACCTGGTAAAAAAAATTACAAAATGTCAGAACAAAGTGAGTGGACACAAGAGTAGGATGCTTAGATCTTACAAAGCTCAAAACAGATAAGGGTTAGGTACCATCAATGTCTTGTATCCCATAGCGCCTTGCAAGGTCACAGGTCATCAGAACTTTCCCCGTCATTGACTGGAGATTTTTGTCTTCCAAGTACAGAGAGAAACCACACATATTAATGACATCTTGGATTACAAATGGAAATTGCTAGGGTTAGGTAATTACATTTATGAAGGCAAATTACAGTGTAGAGCATGCACATTGTGTGTGACATCGAGTGTGACTACTTTGGTCAAATTATTGCAGGAGTTACTTTTAATGAAATTATCCTTTAATCTCAGCCTAAATGACTGTGAAGAGAATTTGTACAATACCTTTGGCCAGTGCTACAATGCACTTCCCACTCAGCTCTGTGGATTCTCCATTGGCAAACATTTCCTTGAACTGGGGAAAAGGGAGGCCGGCATATTAACAGAAAGTGAGAAAATGAAATAGCTAAGACTTATTTTGTAAAAAACCTACCTTAGAATCCACACTGTCAATGTTATTAGTAATAAATTCTGTCTGCACTGCCCCAGGCCACAGGCTGACCGAAGCCACTCCTCTCTTTTTCAGCTCAACGGCAGTGTCTGCTGCTAGCCTGTCACACTAAATCAAAACACAACTTTCATTAATACAAAAATATACATAATACTACCAATATGTATGCAGTATTACAACAATAAAGTGGAGCATATTTAATCAAACTAGAGTGCTTGATTACATGAATGCAGGTTTCTAGGACCAGAGAACTTACTGCAGCTTTACCAACACCATATGGCACATTGAAGAGATACCGCAGCCCCCCCATGGAAGAGATGACAACAATCAAGCCTCGGCCCTGTGCCACCATTAACCGTGAGGCATAAACAGTGCAGAAGTAGTGGCCTCTGGCAGTGTAAGAAACACAACATAAGTTATTACTTGCTAATGGTGAGGAATCATGAAAAAATGCTAACGTTACATCATTTCCACTGCACTTCCTTTTGGACCCATGTGGCTGGTGGATTTCAAAACTAAAAAAACACTGGTAATTTACTTTACCTACCAAAATGGCAGATGGAAAAAGCTAGCCCTAGAATTGGCTGTGATATGTACAAAGCCATAGAACACACCCATGCCCTCCCTGGGAGGGGAGTCATCCCGGTAGCATTCTAACTTGTACCGCTTCATACCATGTGTGTGCTCATTGAAGGAAGTTCAGTGTTGCAGTCAATGAGGCCCCATCGTCTACAGAGAAAGTGGTTGTGGAAAAGTGTTTTTTTCTGCCAGAACTTTCAAATGGATAAGAAACGATATGACAAGAGCTGACCCAGTCACAGCAATTAATTAATGGGTGAGTACACAGGCAGCACTACAAGTTAGCATGCTGCCACGATGACTCGCCTCCCCGGGAGGGCATGGGTGTGTTCAATGTCTCTGTACATACAATATCACAGTCATTCTAGGGCTAGGAAAAAGCAAACACAAATGTCTAGAATTTGAGTTGTGCCTTGTGTTAAATTAATATTCCACACTGGGCATAATGATGGCTGCTTGTTGTTTATGTTGACAAGTAGCTACTCTGGTTAAACTGCATATCAATCTCTTTTCAATATCTTGCCTATCATTGCTGTATGTCTTGAAATATTAAACAGCACCTGAGTAAACTGTCCTTTCCTTGAAAACAATTTGAATAAAGTACCATAAACGGACAGTGATGAACAGGAAATGACTAACAGTCAGCTGGCTATGAGTCAATTGATATGACTAAGCAAAATAAGGCTTACCTGAGACCTGTGTTGTTTATGGTATCCCACATGGATGGGTCAGTCTCCCAAAACTTCTTTCCCATATTTTCAAATATAGCCTGGAATGTAATTATGAGCATTTGCTTTGAGGGTTAGATTAATTTCAAGGCATAAAATGTGAAGATCAAGAAACTCAAGAGGGGTTTACAAGAACACCAGCTATTATTATTAATTAATTAATTCAATATTTAATCATTTTAGCAGCAATGGAAGAGGATGTGCAGAATACGGAGAGGGAAGGATCGTTGGAAACAATTTTCCCAGAAGACAGAAATGGCACAGATAGCATATCGGTGTTAAAGGACGACTTTAACACATTTTCAACCTATCCTCATATAATTGGTCTCATGATAATGTGGGGAAAGAACTTTCTATTCAGTCTGTATCTCAGAGGAGGGCTGTGGACAGTTCAGAAACCCACCTACCAGTGACATCATCATTTGGCGTTTTCTAAATTCAAACAAGACTTACATTTTTTTATTACATTTTTTATTACCACGAGAACAATGGCTTCAATTATAGCATGCTAACTTTCCAGGAAAAGAAAGCCTGCAGTTTCTATTAGCTTGGATTCCCCATGATGGTGTCACTAGTAGACAGGTTTCTGAACTGTCCACAGCCCACCTCTGAGACACAGACAGAGGAGACAAAAATGGTACCATATTATGATAAGCATTAGTGAGCACCACCAACTATATGAAGATGGGTGGAGTCTGCCTTTAAGTAATGGTTATTAGGCTACACATATCAATGCAGTTATGGCACTGACCTGCACCCCAGCATAGGCATTGTTAACAAGGATGTCCAGTCTCCCGTTTTGTTCCTGTTTGATCTGTTCAAACAGTCCCTCAATGTCTTCATCCTTTGAAGAATCACAGATCACCGGAACACAGTTCCCACCCCGTTCCTTAACCTGATGTTTACACATTGCAAAAATAATTACTTGGGGATGACGGTGCCTAGCAGGTCAGAAATCAATGTGTTCATCAGAAGACTGCCAGAAACTGAATAAATCCACCATCAGTTAAAGTAAAGTTTCAAAATTTGTGAAAGCCTCTACAGTTGATTATCCAAAAATTAAAAATACTGGTCTTAAAATCTTTTGAATGTCAAAAGAAGCAGCTTAATGTGTGGGTCTAAATTAATGCTGAAACATCAAGGTCCCCCAAAGCTCACCTCTGCTGCAGTTTGTTTGAGAGTCTTCTCCTGGCGGCCAGTGATGTAGACAGTGGCCCCGGCTTCTGACAATTGTAGAGCTATTCCCCTGCCAATGCCCCGGGAGGCCCCTGTCACCAAACACACCCAGCCTGAGAGGGACATTTTTTACCTGGTACTGAGGACAAAGTTAAAGAGCACATTTTTCAATTAAAGATAGTTAAGATCAATGGTTGAAGGAGTACTCAGTAAAAGTAGCAATACCACGGTGTAGAAATACTCTGTTACAAGTAAAAGGTCTGTGTTCAAAATGTTACTTGAGTAAAAGTACAAAAGTATTGTCATCAAAATATACTTACAGTACCAGAAGTAAAAGTACTAAAATGTTTGAAAATAGCAGATCTACAAGCTCACAACGTGTCATGATGCGACGTGTTGTGACCTTATAGATCGGCTATTTTAAAATAGCCTATTTACAAAATAGATCTAAAGTGGTTAATGCATGTTTTACAATATAGTAATTTATATCTGTAAAATAACTAGTAACTAAAGTTTTCAAATAATTGTAGTGGAGTAAAAGTACAATATTTGTCTCTGAGATGTAGAGGAGTAGAAGTAAATGTACTGAAATTTGGAAATACTCCACTAAAGTAAAAAAAAATACCTCAAAATCGTACTGGTTAAATGCTACAGGTAATGGTTAAATGGCGCACTGGCGCCACCTGTTGCTTAATAGTCAACTTAGATTTAGTAACCTTAGGCCCATACTGATTATTATGTAACTGTTGTGTGAAGTAACTGTTTTTACACACAGGATTCCATGGATTATATGATAGGCCGCCTGGATAATCTACGGATGGACCATGGTCACATTATGGGAGAAAAAAACTAATTTCACATTATTAGCTTGGATTCCCGTATGTTGAATTTCAGTTTAACATACAATACATTACACATAAAAGTATACAACATACACATGATACACAACTAAGCAGCAGTGTTTGTAAAATCATCTTCAGGGCAAAGTAGCCTGCGACACGAGATAGTCAACATAACAGACTCAGAAAATTCTACATTTCAACTCAAACCTGTCGAATAACTGCATTCCGTTAGAAAAGCACACAGAGGTGGAAATTATTTACATCGAAACGGTATTTCTCTTTACAGGTCCCTTGACGCAAGCAACTCCAACAGAACTCCTCCTATGAATCTGTGCGATAGCCTACAACAGCCTGGCTGGGTCAGTGTTATGAAGATCAGGACCAAAGTAACCTCGCGTCACCAGGCTAGGAGCAAACTGCATACCCTCCCCGTCTCTACCGTATTATGCCGTTAACAGCGCCGTCAAGCCCGTGCGACGGAGCCTACGCTACCAGACTAGGCATAATATACCGTAATACACCGATGTGACGCAACATCGAATTGAGAATTCACATAATATGTATTTGGTTGTTTATTGTACACAAGATGGCGCTAGGTTCCCTTAGGCTAGGGGAGTTGTATTTCAACCTTTGTGAAAGGTGCCATTAGACAATGTTTGCAAAATGATTCATGATTTTTCTGATAATATTACCAGACAGACTAAGGGAAATACATGTGCCTTCAATTGATAGCCCTCCAAGCCCAAATGGATATGATGATGAATCATATAGGAAGCATCTGGCCACATAAGTATACTTCAGTTAGTTCATTTGGAGTCATCAAACCTAAACTACAAAATAAACAATAGAGAGAATCATGTGTTATTTTCCATCATATTTCGACATTTAGTTTTGTTTCTTGCTTTAAGGATCACTGCACTCACCATATTAAGTGAATATATTATGGAAAAAGGTCAGAAATAGAAATCGAACTGACCTCATATCACTGGTAAGTTCAGGGCTATTTTTGTCACCCTACATTTGCTCATATGTGAAATGTGTCCTCTGCATTTACCCAGCCTAACTATTAGGCGCAGAGGGCACTATTAATACGGCACTGTAGATTTTATTTGTTGCATGCCTGTGTGAAATTATATCTATCAAAAAATATATCTAGATGTCATTTCAAGGATCAAGTGTGAGGTTTATGACAATGCTGTAATATAAATTTGACATTGGAAAGGGATGCCCCTCTAATTAGTCAGGGTTAGGGATTTCAACTGTCTTTTTTTCCATGTGAAAAACCTGGATAACACTTGGTATTGGACATCCAATGCAAAGATAAAACAAGTTATTTGGAAAATTGTGTACTTTATTTGTTCATCTTTGCATGGATGGTACAAAAGGTTTTGATATGCTTACCAGTTTGTGAAAAACACATCTTTTGAATACAATAGTGACGCTGATCTCAAAGCCATTTGGTTACATCTTGTGATCCACATCATTCCAGCAGTTCTGCTTAGTATGTAGGCTACTGCTAGTCAATATGTGATCTTTATACAGCATACCTTTTCAGAACAATGGAGTCACACAAGGATATTTAGATTTCAATAATAAACATTGTACAATCATTGTAGAATGGTTACTGATAGGAACCCATTCCTACAAACAGATACTGTGTTTTCTATTCCAAATATTTGTTTTGTTATTGCTGCTACAATGTTGAGGAACCAAAACCAAAGAATTTTACAAATCTGGAATCTTCTAGCAATCTTTGTCAGTAGGCACAGAACATCCTGTACCTTTGTGTTGGTACAAAGCCAGTTTACTTCAAGTCTATGCTGTCACGTGGCCAACCCAGTGATTATTGGTCACAATGAAAAGCCTGCAAGTTCTGCACCTCATAAAGCTGTATATTGTTGGGTCAGAACCCTGAGGCTATCAGTCAGCTTGAAATGAGAGCCCTTAAAACAACCATTTAATTTAAATTCATCTGGTATGTATTCAATGTCTTGAAAGCGATTTTACTTCCGACTACTCTCAACAACTGTGGGTTAAGTAACAAGACTTGTTTATATATAAATTATCATTTCTGGCTGATAAATAGTAAATACTTCACTTCCAGCTCTTGTCGTTTGACAGGTTTACATCAATGTCAGTGTAAATTACATTAAAACCTATCTCAGTCCTAATCAAATCATACACAAAAAATATATATAAACTCATTCACACCACTTATCGATGTCAGATAACATCACTTGTTTCTTTATGTATGTATGTAACACATTTGGTCCCTTATCCATCAGTCCCTTCCTGCTGTCCCAGCTACACTCCTATAAAAGTGTGCAACAAAGACTGGGTCCCGCTCCTCTAGAATGTGTAAGAAATTGTTCCTCTCTTCCTCACTCCATGATTCAAACCATTGGGTCCACAGGCGTAGCTGGCATTCAAAAATATTTGGTGGACTGTCCTTGACCTAGACACAGAACATAAAGAGATAACGTTACATACTGATATAAGCCTTATTTAGGATTTAACCACTTTCATCCTGGCATCCATATTTGGGGCATGTCATTAGGCAAACGTTGTCAAAAATCTACAAACAATTAAGCTCACAACGCTTGTAGATCGGCTATTTTTGGACGTCAACGTCGTTTAATGAAGTATAAAATAGGGCTTAAGTGGATAAGTGCATTGTGGCATGTGAGATGTACCTGTAGAGTGTTGAGCGACTCTAGCAAGGTACACACTTTACCAGGCACGGCTTTGCCCAGCAGGTCCTGCAGGAATCGCTCCCTCTGGCTTGCACTCCAGCCCAGGAACCAGCTCAGTACACACCGCTGCTCCTGAAGAGTCACATATGACACAACGGGCAGAGGGTGTCTACCTGCCCCCCCTGCATTCAGAGATGTGCATGACAGGTTCTCCAGCCTAGGAGGTACTGAAGCCTGTGGAGCCGGTGGAAAGTCCTCCAAACCGGGCGAGGAGCAGTTGAACCAGACTTGCGGTGCACTGGCAACATTGGATGTTCCTCCTAGGTCTGGATCTCCAACGCTGGAGTAGGGAGTACCAGAGAAACATGCCATTGGGGTTGGCATCATCTCTGCGGGCTGCTGGTGTTGGTTGGAGCCTTGATTGACGCCGACGTGACAGAACCACGACATCTTTGGGAAAGATATATCACAGTTTCATTTAGAAAGTAGGCTAAGTTACAACATTAGGCATTATTACAACCAACAACAATCCTAACTATTGTTATGTAGAGTATGCCTTGGTAACATTAATCTGACTGGCTAGCTACAGCAAAGTGGTTAATGGTCAAGCTATCCTTCCTTACTCCCCAACCTAAAGTTAGATTAGCCCCGTTTCGGTTCTAAACGGGGCTAAAGTTAAATATTATAGATTAGGCTGAACGCAGCTCAGTAACTAACTTCAGACATTCGAATTTAAATTCAGAATATCAACTCAACCACTTTTTACATAATATAAACGTCGTCGGTAGTCCCCCACCTTTCTTGAATGCCAGTCACCTTATTTTCGGCATTTTCCCCACTGTGTTGCTGATGTAGTTGTAAGCTAGCGTTTGTGAGCTTTATCTCCACAAACAGGAAGTTGCCGTCAGCGTTGCCACATTTTGAGAGAGAAGTAAGCAACCAGGTATATGAAAACAAGCCCAAAAGAAGCAACGTGAGTACTTTAAACCTACTAAACCTGTCGCGATGCGTTGTGAGCTTATAGATCTGCTATTTTTTAAAAACACTTGCAATAAAATGTGGAATATTTTGAATATTTTTGAAACATTCTAACAACACAATTGCTCCCTGGCAATTAAAACAATTGGAAGCAATCTTAAATAAGCAACTACTCTAGAAACAAGCCCAAAAAACGCAACCCGTAACTACCAATATTTACAAGCAACTTTACAGAAAAACTATAAGTCTGCTTATAATAAGCAGACATGGCAACATTGGTTGCCGTGTGTTTTGTTGAGTGGGAAATCACGCCTGCGCAGACAGTACGCATTCTCGCAAGGCTTGAGAATTAAACTTTAAAAACTGAAATAAAGTTAAAAACATCATTTGTCTCGTTTGATTGTTTATTTGTTTATTCTGGGAATTATATGATCAGAACACAGGCAAATATTTGTTAAATGTAAACAGATTTGATTGATTGATTGAATACTTTATTAACAGTTTTCAAAGACAAGCACAGTTCAATACAAGGTCTGTTAAGAGGACCTCAATGGGGTCCTTTGTACTCAATTCGAAAAATATTAATATCACAGTGATATTAAGCATTTTATACACATTTTTATAGTATAGTAAAAGTACAATATTTGCCTCTGAGATGTAGTGGAGTAGAAGTAAAAGTATTGAAAATTGGAAACACGTCCAGTATGGTAAAACAAAATCCTCAAAAGTGTACTTAAGTACAGTACTTGAGTAAATGTACTTAGTTACTTTACACCACTGCTTATGCAAATGTAAAAATCGATTAAAAAAAATACATCTATGATAGTCTTGATCCAATTCCAAGGCTACCATGTTTTCACACCTTGTTTTCGGACATTTTCTCAGAAAGAACTAAGTAGGGGGGGACACGGAACAAAAGTAACAGGGGGCAAAAGTAACACACCCAATAACTCTAATTAGAAATAAGCTAGAGGGGTGGGACTTCTTCTGCACATGCTCACTAGGGTCCTCTCTCTGCCTATGGAAGGATAGAATGATCATTTCATCTCAGCAGAAGTTTTCAACAAAAAATTGATTTTGAGGTGTAAATGCAAATTTTTGAGTGTACGGTATTTTCCTTCTGCTGTCTAAAGATAAGATGTCAGCTAATTTAAACTTGGAAGAATTGTATCTCTATGTTATTGGTCACAAATTAACGTCAGCAGCCTATGCTAGTATAGGTGTTTCTAGATAGAATATGGGATTTTATCATGGTTGCCCCATCGGGGACAATTGTAACAAAGTGTTTTCAATGCAAGCAGATTTTTTGTCTGGGATTTCATACTTTTATATTAGTAAATGAACATGTTTCACTAAATTTCACTACATTTCAAAGTAAAAAATAGACAGATTTGAAAAAACAAAATTAAAAAATAAAATAATTCGAATAAAAATGCAAAATAATTGTAATTATGTATATAAAACATTCGTAAGTAAAAATGATAAATTATGAAAAATACATATTTAAAAGTGATGTGCTTTTATTTGAGATAAAGTGTATTAATATGACTTATTTTTACAGTGTTACAATTGCCCCCAACCACTGTTACAACTGCCCCCGTCACAGGGGCAATTGTTGTAACACTGTGACTCATTGCATTCCAATTAATATTTTAGTCTTGTCCTTATTAAAGAAAGCTTAAAAATGTTATTATTAATTAGGGCACATATATATGTTTCTTATAGCAAAAGATGACCAGGATATTTCAAGTGGTCTGTGAATTATGAAGGCAAATACAAAAAGTGTTACTTTTGTTCCCGATCTTCCCTACAAGTCAACATATGATACAGAATTACTCGAGGTTAATGGTTATAACATGAACAGAAAAATTAAATACATTTATCATAGTTTTTGTCGCTGTTGTCCTAGACCAAAATGTGGTCTCTGATTACCAAATGTACTGCAATGGATGTGATACCTAGCTAAAATTAAGAGAATCGTCATCATATACATTTTTGTCTAGGCCTTGTGAGTGAGCTTGTAGATCGGCTATTTTTGGCGCACGACTGTGGGTGCATCCACACATGATGGGATACCGTCCGTAACACGGGCGGAAGTCCCATACACACCCATGTTAAGTTTAAAACCGGAAGAACGGTCGCGATAACATGGGTGTGTATGGGACTTCCGCCCGTGTTACGGACGGTATCCCATCATGTGTGGATGCACCCACCGTCGTACGGCGTGATGTCCGTGAGGCAGTGTTGCCATGTCCGTTTATTATAAGCGACTTTGGGCTTGTTTTTCTGTTAATTTGCTTGTAAAGTAGTTGCGGGTATCTGAAGTGTTGTTACTTATTTGAACTTGTTTCCAGATGTCGTTAAAACCAGTGGTTCTCAAGGTCAATGTCAAGGCAAACCCCCCAAAATTAACCCCCAAATTAATATGTATTTGTCCACCGACCCCCGTCTAAAAATATTTTGTGCCAGAGACCCCCATACAAGATTTGCGTTGTTAAAATATTCCAAATTCTCCCATTTTCCCCCCAAGATTTTATTTGATAATAGCAGATCTACAAGCTCACAATGCGTCACATCGCGGCTTGTTGTGAGCTTGTAGATCTACTATTTTCAAATAGCCAATGTATTATGTTTAAAGTGCTCATGTGGCCCCTATATAGTGGTTTCTTTTGGGCTTGTTTTCCCTAGACTTGTTTTCTCTCACAGAACCTGGCAACACTCGAGAGGCTTCTCGCGCTGACTGACTGTCGTCGGGAGGAACAGAGTCGGTCGAGAGGAAGAGGAAAATGGCGGACCTCGAAGACGTAACGCTGGACGGGAGACCGCTCCAGTCTCTTCGGGTGGCGGACCTCAAAGCCGCCCTGGAGGAGCGAGGGCTCCCGAAAAGTGGACAGAAAAATGCGCTCATCAAGAGACTCAAAGGGGTGAGTTCTGCTGCTTGGCCTGTGTGTCCGCTGCGAGTTTTACCCGATGCCGCGACGGACGGACTGGTTGCTCGACTCGATAGAAGGCCGACAAAACTGCCTCCTGTTAGCAGTTAGCTACGTTAGCGCTAGTTAGCTAAAGGGTGTGCAACGTTATTCTTTACGCTGAACTTTACACGATGTTCCCGTCGTGTAAAGTTGCATCGGCAGCACCGAAAACCGTGCGTTGAATTAACTCCAACCAAAGGATTTATTATTGGTGACAATGCTAACATGTAGCAGGCTAACTTGGCTAACGGTGTGTGTGTGTTTGAGTTGTGGCCTCAGTGGTTTTGGTTGTCTTGCTGCTGCTATGTGTGTGTTGACGGTGGCTCTGCTGCTCCACGCATTGTTGATGGGGGAGGTTGGCCAAGTTGGGGAATGGGAACTAGCTTGTTGGCTAGCACAGTAACTTGCAGTGACCATTTAAAGTTAGTTATCGTGTATGCAGCCTTATTGATTGATTGAGCACATATG
The DNA here is from genome assembly GCF_963280865.1 of Gymnoscopelus braueri. Classification (NCBI taxonomy): domain Eukaryota; kingdom Metazoa; phylum Chordata; class Actinopteri; order Myctophiformes; family Myctophidae; genus Gymnoscopelus; species Gymnoscopelus braueri. Next base: position 18,905,733 of record NC_137611.1, read on the forward strand.
CCGTCAAGTATACATTGTTGTTGTTATTATTATTATTTTTACAATATTATGTAGCCTACGTGAAGTTACGATCGCGTCGCTTAAGTTGTGTGTCTGGTGTAAATGTTTACATCGTGTTGTGTCCGAGCTGGTGACTTGCTCGATATACTATTTATTTACTATATTATTTTCAACACCTTGCATTTGTCCTCTTTCAGCAACCACCGTTTTTTTATATGCATACATTGTATAAAATGAGAATTGTGCTCAAATACATTCTCCGTCAATAAGATGGTCTTAAAACAACCATTAGGCTTAACGTACACTTAACTATGGATTAAAAGGTTTGTTATGCAAATATATTTGCCTGTCTGCACAAGGTTACAGGTCTGCAGTTAGACACAAAGTTACATTTTTATAGCTCTCTCCTGCCAAAGGTATTTGTCAGTTATTTACATTGTGCGAACAAAGTTTAATATCTTGTGTCAATAACAGGCTCTCATGCTGGAGAACCTACAGAGAACGTCCACCCCTCATGCTGGATTGCAACCCAACTCTCAGGTAAGATGCCACTGAAAACATGATCTTGTGGCATTTTCTGTGACATCCTGGTGGCTTGTTTTCAGTTTTTTTCTCTGCATTTTAGATTGGTGAGGAGATGAGTCAGAACAGCTTCATCAAGCAGTATCTGGCCAAACAACAGGAGCTCCTAAGACAGCGTCTGGAGAGAGAGGCCCGGGAAGCAGTTGACGACGATTCTGATGGTGAGATAGACTTAAAGTGTAAACCTCCTCCTAGTGATTGTGTTTTTGACACACAACCACACAATGCCATCCATTGTAGATTATAGTTGTACTGTCTTTTGTGCAGACCAAGAGGACCATGCAGAAGTCAACAACAGCAACTCATGTCCTCCTCCAGCCCAGGTCAGATGTCTTAGTTAATCTTCTTAATGTTGATTATTCTTACTTTTGTATGTGCATGCCTTGACATATTGCATGCTTTTACAAACTGTTGCATGCTTCCATGACCTTATCCATGATATCCACCTTTTTAGTTGCATGTGTCGAAACTGTAAAACTCAATCTCGGCTCCCCTTTTCATCCTCATCAGGATGCTACGCCAGCGTTGAGTGACTCACATAAGCCATTCGCCCCCTCTGATGGAGAGGGGCTGGCTGGCCCGGCTAATGCGGGAGAAGGGAACAGAAGTATGTCTAGTCCCCACGCTTCTGCCCCAGGATCCATGCGCGTTGCTGGTGGTGAGCATAGACCGGAGAGGTTCCCCACATCTAGCCAAGGCCCGGCTGATAGTGATGAGGAGGAAAGTGACGAGGGTGAGGAGGATGGAGAGGATGACGACTGGGACAGCAACGCTAGGAGGAGGAACCTCGGAGAGCCGGCAAGAGGACCTGCGGCTAGAGAGAGGTCCGGAGACTCCCGTCAGCCTGCACAGCACCCTCTTCCGCCCCTCTTGTCTCCGCAACTTCGTCAACCCACGCCCCCACCTTCTCCTCCCCCGGAGTTATCATTTCCCCTGCCTGACACACCCAAACAAAGCCCCCCTAGTCCAGACGTGCCCCCAGCAAGGCAGCGTGCATCCAGCACCTCCAGCTCTGGTTCCTCCAGCAGCGGCAGCCGCAGCAGCAGCCCAGAGCCACAGAGCCGAGCCGAGCGAAAACCTGGCCCGCTGACCCTTCTGGCTCGCAAAATGGAGTCAGAGGGGGCTTTCTCAGGAGTTGGGTGGCACAACCGCGATGGACAAGTAGAAAGGCAGGACAGCAATTCTGCTGCTGCAGTGTATCCTGGCAGGGGGCATTCCGAAGGCCTCATCTCTGCCATCACCCACACAGCCAACACTTCAACCAGCTCACAATTCCCCATGATTCCAGGCACCAACCAAGGCGTCATAGGTGCCCATGTTCCCCACAGTCAAGTACCTGTGAGCGTGCTCAGGACCACTGCAGAAGAAGAGCGGGAGCTTCAGTTAGAAAGAGAAAAAGCCCTTGAGCAAGAGAGACTTAGAGCCATAGAACTGGAAAGACAAGAAAGACAGCGAATGCTGGAGCAAGAGCGAGCCATGGAAGAGGAGCGAGAAAGGGCCCTTGCGCGGGAAACCGAGGAGAGAGAAAGGGCCTTGGAACAGGAGCGTATAGAGAGGGAGAAAGCTCTGGAGCGAGAGAGGTTAGAGAGACAAAAAGCCTTGGAGAGAGAGCAGCGAGAGAGGGAGCTGGCTCTGGAACGGGAAAGGGAGCGAGCTCTGGCCAAAGAGCGGGAGGAGAGGGAGCGAGCACTGGCCAAAGAGCGAGAGGAGAGAGAACAAGCTCTAGCAAGAGAGAGGGCCCTCGAGCTGGAGAGGCAGAGAGCCCTGGAACACGAGTGGGCCCTGCAGCGGGAAAGAGAGGAACGGGAAAAGGTTCTGCAGCGAGAAAGGGAAGAAAAGCAGAGGGCTCTGGAGCTAGAAAGAACCAAGGCTTTAGAGCGGGAGAGGCTGGAGAGAGAGAAGGCTCTGGAGCAAGAAAGGCTGGAACGAGAAAGAGCCTTGGAGCGAGAGAGAGAGGAGAGGGAGAGGATGGAGAGAGAGAAGGCTCTGGAGCAAGAAAGGCTGGAAAGAGTGGAGAGAGAGAAGGCTGTGGAGAAAGAAAGGTTAGAGAGAGAGAAGGCCCTGGAGCAGGAGAGGTTGGAGAGAGAGAAGGCCTTGGAGCAGCAGAGGTTGGAGAGGGAGAGGTTAGAGAGGGTGAGATTGGAGAGGGAGAAGGTCTTGGAGCAGGAGAGGGAGAGATTGGAGAGAGAGAAGGCCTTGGAGCACGAGAGGGAGAGATTGGAGAGAGAGAAGGCCTTGGAGCAGGAGAGGTTGGAGAGAGAGAAGGCCCTGGAGCAGGAAAGGGAGAGAATTGAGAGAGAGGCCTTGGAGCAGAAGAGGTTGGAGAGAGAGAAGGCCTTGGAGCAGGAGAGGGTTGAGAAAGAGAGAATAGAAAGAGAGAAGGCCTTGGTGCAGGAGAGAATGGAAAGAGAGAAGGCATTGGAGCAAGAGAGGATGGAGAGGGAGAGAATAGAGCGAGAGAAGGCCCTGGAGCGAGAGAGGTTGGAGAGAGAGAAAATAGATCAAGAGAAGGCCTTGGCGCGAGACCGAATAGAGAGAGAGAAGGCCTTGGAGAGAGAGAAGGCCATGGAGCAAGAAAGGATAGAGAGAGAGAAGGCCTTACAGAGAGGGAGGATAGAGAGAGAGAAAGCCGAGCAGGAGAGGTTGGCACGAGAGAAGGAGGAGAAAGAGAAAGCTGAGAATGAGGGAGCTCTGGAGCGGGAAAGGAAAGCGAAGGAGAGAGCAGAAAAGGAGAGAAAAGAAAAGGCATTGGAGCAAGAGAGGCTTGAGAGGGAGCGAGCCTTGGAGAACGAGAAGGAGGAGAGGAGAAAAACTCTGGAGCGTGAGCGGTTGGAGAAGGAGAACGCCTTAGAGCAGGAACAAGTTGCGCAGAGAGACCAGGAGGAGCGGGTGAGGGCCTTGGAGCTGGAGAAAGCTAAGCTGGCTGAGCGAGAGAGAGAAAGCCACCTCCCTCTGTCGAAGCGCGGTCGTGACCTCACCCCACTCCCCACTGTTCCCCCTGGCCTCCTCACCGGGCCAGGTAGTAAGGCAGTGATGGAGGCAGGTGAACAGGAGGGCAGGGAGCCCCAAGTCCAAGCAGCCCGTAGAGACGGCCAGCCGGCAGAATCTGGGGCGACTGTAACCACGCCTCTGCCCCAGTCCTCGTTCAAGAAGTTCCGGTTCATAAGGGACACCCCACTTCAACCGCTGTCATCCCCAGCCAACCCCATGGTCATCAAGCGGCCCCGCACCTTCTCTGACAGCCCCCTGCCTCAGGCCTTACCCCTCACTCCCCCCACCAAAATTGCTGAGCGTGTACAGGAAGGGCCCCAGGTTTCTGCCGAACAGGAAGCTCCACAGGTGCGCGCTCAAGTAGGTGTTTCCGGGACACATTGTGCTAGACCCGAGAAGGAAAGCTCTGTCGTTACTACACTGGTCCAGAGTCCCCAAGAAGAAAAGGCCACGAGCCTGGCAGCCGGTGCAACAGCTAAAGCAGATTCGAGGGAGGCAGAGCAACAGGAAACAAAAAAAGCAAAAGAGGTGGATGAAGGAACTGCCCCCTCAAGCCCGACCGGGGCTGCGTTGCAGAGAGGAAGAGATGAAAAGAAGCAAGAGAAACGAGGTAGACAAAGGTCCTCTTCAAGCAATTCATCCTCCTCTGACTCGGATTCTGGGTCTTCTTCATCTCGTTCGTCTCGCTCATCCTCATCATCATCCCAAGACAAAAATGGCTCTGCCACCAGTAATAGAAGGGTGAGTTGTCTACACATAACGTATGTCTTTTTGACAAAACTGTTGACATTTGTGAGCAATGCTGTGGCTTTGAGGGTTTTAAAGTTTTTCCCCATAAGTTTTGACAGGCAAAGTTTGTTTTGTCTAAAGAAGACCCAATTATTATTCCCATTAAAGGTCCTTGCACACTGGTGCGTCTTTTCGTTGCGTTTTTTTTTTTTTCATTGTTTTTTCAATTTTTTTCATTGTTGTAAAAAAAACGCAACGAAAAGACGCACCAGTGTGCAAGGACCTTTAGCTTCCTAAATGGTGGTGCAGCAGTCAGTGTATTAAATGAGAGGGCATACATATGTAAATTGTCATTATTAATAAATTTCTTTAACAATCCATTTGATGAATTCTTTTTTAATATGCTTTTGTATATGCACACATTAGAGCCCTCCTCTTTCTCACACACAGGCAGATAAAATGAAGAGCGATCCCTCACCTCAGGACAAGGGGAAGAAGGTAGAGGCACAGGTTGAGGAGGCAACAGCAACTCCTCGTGCCTCGCTCCACAAAAGGGGGGTGTCTGTAGAAGAGGACATGACTGTTGAAGGTTGCCCCGGCAAGGTCAGTGCACTTAAATTCAACACACTTCAGTGGGCAGTAAAGCCTGTGCATCCCATCATGGTTTGTGACCTTTCTTTAGAACTAGACCTTTTAATTAAAATTAGAATATCTATGCAGAGACATTGTCATGGTGGGTTTGTACCTCACTGAGTGTGTTTACATGCACCCTCATTACTGGAAATAATCAGGCCATGGCTATAATTCGAAGCACTGACTTTCATAGCGTTAGTGCGATTACAGCAATAACCTGGGTTCCTCTGCAAACCCATTTTGTCGCTTGTGAGAACATCCATAACCATTGAAGTTGTTACTTGATCCTTTGGCTATCTATTCATACGCGTACATAAAGAAACCCAATAGAAATTCAACAAAGTGTTTGCATGACCAACTAAATTGAAAGATTTGGCAATTACCCTCATTAAGTTTTAAATTTTGACGGCCTAGCGGACTGGGCACTTAGGTTCTAATGTAGCCTAACAGCGTGTCGTGGGTTCCAGTCCCGTTCCAGATGACCTTTTTGTGCGTGTCTCTCCTCGTCTCTCTCCCTCTTTCCTGTCAGTCTTCACTGAAAACTATCAATAAAGGCAGAAAAGCCAAAACATTTTTTTTAATTTTGACATGTTCTCACTACCATGCTGACCTTTTTGAACCACCAGAAACCGTTCGGAGTTCCTGCAGAAGAAAAGAAACAGGCAACAGACAGTGAAGCAGAAGGAGAAAAGAACCGAGACAAGCCAAGGTGTGGTTTTCACTGCTCTCGTGTTTATTATGAAACACGCTACCAAATAAAATTCAGGGGCTGGGCAGTGCCTGCAGTCACTTACTCTCATGCTTTTATAAGGTCTTTTTTTAAATGTACAATCGGGAACGTATTTTAACCAATCTGTATGGTAGAGCATGTTAATATAATATAACAAGCAAATATAAAGAAAACAGATCTGCAGTTAGGAAGTGCAAGGAAGATGGAACAAAAGAACGGACATCTACAGTATGTCATTTCCTCTGCCCAGCAATTCCGGCTGGCAGATCTGTCGCACTGGGAGGCAAACGTGACGGAAGTTGATGGAATGCATTTGACTACAGTCAATGAGAGCCAGCTTATGAATACATTTCTGAAATTTTTTGGTAAACCTTTTGTAAAATAATCATTCAGGAAAATAAAAGAAGACATGACAGATCGTTGAGGTATCTAAAGAGCTCATAGTATGTTTCTGACTGTGCAGTAAGACTGTCAATCATTTACAGCCTGCGAACCAATTCTCGTGCTACTGCCGAACCAGAAACGATAACTGGCTCTGTTTAGATGCCTCAATGAAATTATAGTGAGCCCGTTACGTTCCTTAGTTCTATCTTCCTTGGTTTGAAGTGGTCTCCCTAAGTTTGCATTGAGAAATGTCAACCCTGGTGTAGGACACTGACGTGTTGCTAATGTTAGTAAAGTTGCTTTACCCCGACCTTGCACCGGATTGTACACTATATGTGCCACCATCTTTATTGTAGTTTGGATATTGTTGCAATTACCTCTCCATCTGGGGAGTGAGACCACAGACATAAAACTAGCTTTAAATACATATTTATATGTTATGTATAAATTCAACATTAGAAGTCTGCATTGATAGATATGACTAGCCGTCTATGTGAGGGTCGGTCTGTGTGTCTCAGTGTGTGATCTGATCAGGCTGAAACATTTGGAGACATGTAAGTGATATGTCGCAGGATTTCCACATGAAGTCGAGATCCACACCCTTCCCATTTCAATCCTTTTAATTGACATGGACATTTAATTTATTTTATTCAAACCTGAGGGTGGCCTATCATGTGACCAAACTGAGAAATAACAGTCAACATATGTGATTACTACTAAAAATAAAACCTGACCAAGTAGCATGTTATATAAGGAATCGAACACTAGAAAATCCATGGATGTTCTTTAGCCTGATGATTTCAAAAGACAAGCATAGCATTGTATCTGGTCCCATTGTTATTTTTAGCCAAGTGTGCGAGATGTGTTACAGGACATCTGGATTATGGCGCAAGTTACGCAGTCGACGAAAGCACCAAGTTGGCATTAAACACATGCTGTTCACTCGGCAGGGATTAAAGCATGCATTCCCTGAGACATAGACATGACTGAAGGCAGTAAACAGTTATTTATTTTTTGCAGTGTATAAGAGTAAAGGTTGTTTGTATTATCCTGACTTTTAATATAGCAGCTGTGATATTGCAGTCAGTGATATAGTGACACTGTACTAGTTCTTTAGTGATGTGCATTTGGTACACAGTATTATAAGTATATTTGTCAACTGTGAAACCACCTTTGGAACACAATACTTGTGGCACATTTATACTGTATAGTACACTGAGTTTAATCTAAGCTTTTGTGTATGAAGAACTGATTTATATGTACATGAAATTATATTAATCCATGAATGCAGTATGAGAATATCAGGTGTTGGATTTCCCATCAGGCAATTTATAAGACTGCCTTGTAGCCAGCGTGGTTGTGAGGATGCGCGTCCTTTCTTTTTTTTATACCTCATATTTCTCATTCGCAGCAACATGGCTGTGCAGCCTGGATGACTTTAATGGGTCGATAACAGGATTTTGTTGCATCCAGAGGCGCATAATAACCAAGGTTATTACACTCGGTAGCTTTACGTTGTCCATTCCAGGTTTGGTTGACAACCGATGCAGACAGGAATGCTTTCAGAGAGGACTAGAATTTAATGAGGGGGGGGGGGGGGGTAGGAGGAGAACAGTAGCGTGTCTTGCGACGCAAAGGCTTTTTTCCCCCTTATATAGTAGAAGCCAGCTGATTTCGTTTTAGCTTTACGTCTGACTAATGGAGTGAATTGATGTATTCTGGATTTCTATAGCGCGATGTGGGGTGGGGGCCATCCATTCATCCGTCCGTCAGGTTGTGTGCTCACGGTGTCCTTTTGAATGGACCTACAGCCCCTGTGCATTTCTCATTTCCTGTCATGCTTAATGTTTTGTACCTCGCCGTACGATGGTGTCTCGCGCTGGAAGTAATGGATCTCAAGCTCAACGCATTGTGAGCTGTTAGAGCTGTTAGGCATTTGACACCGTTGTGCGACAGAAGTATATATCAGGCTGGGAAAACAAGTACTTGTATGGCAAAATCTTAAGTAATGTTATTAGGGGGCCCAAAAAAATATTTTTATCTGCAAGTCTAGCAGTGTTGCAGTGGATCTTTTTATTTATGTAATTGAAACTAAATTATGCATTTGTTTCCCCCTTTCCATCCCATTCCAAATGCCCACATACCTGCCCCTTCCTCTCTACTATTCAGGGAGGTGAGGGAGACTGCCATGACAGAGCCTGAAAGGGTTCCAGAGACCAGCGACGAGGTAAGGCAACTGAAGTCTCAGGTTTGCAGGTTTGTTAAAGTGTCTGGCTGAGGACTGAGATGCACCAAACGATTCAATACTTATTTTCTTATTTTCATTCACATTTCTAGTTGAAACTGAGTTAGATAGTGTGCCTTTTTTTTTAGTTTGAGTATACACTAGACTTTAAAGTATTTAGTACTTCTGGTCTAATAAATGAAACGGACTTAACTATCTTAACGGAACAACTAGTCTGACAGTTTTTTTAACATGTCAATTACTTTTCTTAATGAGCCCCTTTGACAATCTTAGACTGTGTTTATGTAGATTTTGATTTGGCTGTCTCTTTTTTTAAAACCTGTGCTGGCACTGCCTTATGGCAGGAAGCAGCATTCTCTTATTGTGGCTGATGTTTAAAACCCAATTGATTGCTTTGTTATAAAGGTGCTCATGCCTCTTCCATTGCCCCTAATGGTACCTGCATACTACTTCTGCCACTACTACTGGTGTACCTGTTCCACTGTCCCCAAGACACCTGGGTTGACCACAGATAGGCCCCTGAGTCTGCACTGCAAAGGGACAGCCCTGGCAACAAAGGCCATGTTGTCACGGAGATGGCTCACTGAAGCTACTGATTGGACTAAAAGCTTGAGCGAAGGCTTTGGCTAGTTTATGAGGGCCACTCGTTTCTCCTGGCAAAAAACACTACCACGCTTTTTAAGAGGTGGATGGAAAAGAGATGAGCAAGTCCACACATGACCACCAAAAGACTCTCCTGAAACCCTATTGACAATTCTATTGGTGGGTTTTAGGTGGCACAGCATATGGACATTATCCACCCCACAACAAAGTTACAGAAGAGTGTGTGTTTATTGGACCTTTTGCTGATCTGTCTGGACTGTGAGAGGCTTTTGAAAGGACACTTGGGATTGTTTTATTTGTCACTGTCAATCGCCCCTAGCCTTGGCCTGTGCTTTGCCAATTGTTATTTTGGCTACAGAGGGGACTTGGCAATTGGGTCCCTTTCTACCAGTAGATTTTTACTACTTGTGAACATTATGACCTTCCTGACCACCAAATGAAACTGGACACTGATACAGAAATTCCTGGATTTCTTTGTGAAGTAACTGCTGGAAAACCTTTTAACATCGCCGTTTAATTGGACTTGACAACACGAAAAGTCACAAAGAAGCATAAGCTTCTTCTGAAAGGACTAAAAGCCTAAGATCCGTGGACTTGCAAGCCCCCATCCAAAGAACTATTGACCCCATCCTGCCAGCCAACCAGCTATCAGATTTCCACCCAAACATCTCGGCAACCTTTGATTGGACCCTTGTTGCCTAGAATACAGTACATGCAGTCGTGATTGGGCCATATCCAACCCAGTAAGGAATCAGGTGTCAGTGGTATCAGGGAATAAGTAGTCTTTTTCTCAATGTTATTTCTCACTCCGAATTATTAGAAAATGCCTAGTTTTCAGTCAGACCCTCCCTGTTGCTTATGTATGCTGGGGGGGGAATTATGGGGAGGAGGGGTTATTTATGGATACTGCAGTTTTGATCAAAAGTGATTGTAAACAATCTTTTAAAAAATCTTGACATACAGTAAGACTGCAATTAATTTGAACGTAATCCCAGTCTTTAAGTGTATTTGGGCATGATTTAAAAATGGATTTCTATTTATTTTAGCTCCATGGAATTTAAACTGCAGTATTGCCATGCGATTATTTCGTGTTTGATAGACTGCAGTGCCAACCCATTGTGCCTCCATTGATCACATTCAAACATATTTGAAGTCCACATACCAAATAGATGACAAAGTCATACTAACAGGAACTGTACAATATGGGTATGCGCAGTCAACAGGCTTGAGTTGGAAAGCAATTGCGGCTAGCAGTTTCTATCATTCACTCCCTGTTCCTACTCTTCTTCCTCTCTCTGTTGTCCTACCTGCCCTCCAACCTGCCAATGACCCTTATGTCTCCATCCATAGTGTCTGCCTCTCACCTACCCTCTGTACCTCGGGGCTTGTTCTTATCTCCATCTGTTTCAGACTCCCAAGGCCTTCACAGCCCGTAGGATCTCCCTTAGCAGTGAGTACACCTTCCTTCCTGCCCGCCCCTACCCCGCTACCTCCTTGTTGCACTGCCCTCCCTTCTTTCTTTTTTTATACGGTATCAATTTATTTAGTTAGGGTTTAGTATTGTCATTGATAAAACATTTCAGGATTTGTAACTGCAACCTGCACAGATGCATGTTCTGTAGAGGCTACAATAGATGAGACGGTGAATAGGTTGGAGTTTGTGTTATGGTCGCTACCACGGTACATGAATTTGTGTGCGCATGCATGGCTGTTTGTGGTGTTTGTTCCTGTACCTGACGGATTCAAACCCACAACAGGCAGCAAGGCATCTCCAGGCACAGGCAACAACGCCGAGGGCGAGCAGGATTCTGGGGCCGCAGCTGGTCGCAAGAGGAGGTGGGGAGCCAGCACAGCTGTCACTGCCAAGAAACCTTCCATTAGCATCACCACAGATTCACTCAAGGTATTGTACACGCATTCACAGTTGGGTCACTATGTGCATGTCATCTCTACATTATCAACCACATGAAACTTAGCGTCCCTATTCTGGGGATGTCATGATAGGCAAACCTTTGTTGAAAATAGGAGATCTACAAGCTCACAACGCGTTGCATTGTGAGCTTGTAGATTTTTAGTAGAGGGGGGGGGAGAGGGGGCCCAATAGAGAACCCTGGGGGACCCTTGTCAGCTAAGTATATAGGTTTTAAGTGGTTAAAAAGTTGGCATAAACTAGTAACTTGTGTTAACTGTTGTTCCTCTATATGAGGTTGAATGTGTCTCACCTGCACCCTTTTCCTCACAGCAGTGGGTTCATTCTACCACCGTGACATTTGATAATCTTTGGGTCTTTCCTTATTCACAGTCTCTGATCCCAGACATCCGGTCGTGTCAAGGCCAAGAGGCGGTGGTGGACTTGCACCCAGAGGAGGCCGTCCTCTCTGGGACTGAAGACGACGAGCGGGAGCGCCCTGAGCGCCCTGATCAGGACCTACAGATCCGACGAACAGTCACACAGGTTAGTTCTTCAACGGGTCAGTTTCTTTATGCCTGATTTATTTTATACATGGTTGTGCGGTGTCGTGCACCGGAAATTGTCCTTCTATCGATATATCATTTATTTTTACAACTTAAAACGCACAAACAAATGTATTTTGATGTCAAAATATTTTGCCACAGCAGTGCGGTCTTTATAACCCCGATCATTATTCACCCTAAGTATCAGCATTCGTACTATTGAAAGCCAGTCAAAATATTCATGATCGCTCAAGGGTCAAAGAGTACAGCACAATTTGAAATGAAAACCTTTTTAATACTTTCTATCTCTGAAGGTGGTGCCGCCCGAGAACCAGGAGAATGGGCAGAAGGAGACCAAGAGGAGCAGACGGGAGGACCTGGAGGAGGAGGATCCAAAGGGACAGCGTGAAAGGAGGAGGACAATGACCCAGGAGGAGAAAACGGACGGCTCATTTACTGGTGCCACGGAAATGGAGTCGCCGTCCCACGTGAGCCATGATATGGAGATGAATACCGGTAAGGAGTCCAATTCCAGTCTAAAAGATAAGAAGGCTACTTTAGATATGACATTTTGGCTGCTTTGTGCACAAACCTCCCGTAAGCAGTCTTTGTACGTCATGGGACAAAATCCAATATGCCATTCTAGAATATTCCCTCGTATACATTTCTTTGGTTCTGAATCACAAAAGTTTCAGAATATGCCGCATGGTGATTAACTCATATAGTGCCAATGACGTCTTTTGACGGCCGTTTTCAGTGTGCCATTAGTGCCAATGACGTCTTTTGGCGTCACCTAAAAAAATAATATATATATATTTTTTTTTGGTTATTTTTTTTTATTTTTAATCTCAAAGGAACTAGGAGAAAACGGAGCATCAAAAAGTTAATGCTCCATCCACTTCAATGTTAAAATGTAAACGGAGAACATTTTTTCTCCGTTTGATCCATAATGCCTTTGGCATATGGATCAACAAGCTTGAAATAAGCCTGGCAGTGAATGAGTTAACTGCGCAACATTGTAAAATTTTGCTTTTGCTCTGCATGAATAATTTAGAAATGTATGATCTGATTCATTGATTGATTGAATACTTTATTAGACTGAAATGTTTAACCGCACGTGGTACAGTCAGACATTAAGGCTAAAAGGATAACGCTAAAAAGTCCCGGGGACTTGTTTCCATTGTGGTCCTATGTATTCAATCAGCATAAAAGAATAACACTAATACATGTCACCCTTTCCTCTTGTCAGTTGATCTCACATCCAAGCATATTTGTTTAATGTTATTTATATATTTGTAAACGTATGTTCTGAAATGCTAACAGAGAAACTTCGTCTTTCCTCCTAAACCTCAGTGACCCCTAGCGACACCCTCATCCGTCGGTCCATCAGTCAGCAGAAGTCGGGCGTGTCTGTCACAATCGACGACCCCGTCCGCACGGCCCGGCAGCCCTCACCGGCCCGCGGCAAAGTCTCCAGCATTGTTCACGTCTCAAATCTGGTGAGAGGAGCCCTTAATAATCTGATTTACACATAGCAAGTACAGATTCTCTTCAGTACAGTTTTATCTAGGAAGAACAGTGTCCCATCTAGGAAGAACAGTGTCCCAGTTACACAACTTAATGGGTAGAAGTGTGGTACCAATCTGGACAGTGGTTAAGATTTCAGTTCCCACTAGGGGACTTAACTAAAACATGCATTTATGGCGTCCACCGAATGGATGTATTCATTAGTGTTGCATCACAGTCCTCATCGGTAGATCTAATTAGATAATGTATTTGCTACTATTGTCTGTCATTGTTTCGATTTGTAATGTTACAACTGCATACAATCAATTATTTTCTTCTTGGCCGAAATAATGCGCTTATCAGTTCATTTTGTCAAATTTGTGAATTCAACAAATTTCTTTTGCAAAATATTGAGTATTGAATTAGATAAATCATATCATTGTGGTGAAAGTAGTGATTTCATGATGTGTTGAAGTGAATGTGAGGCAAGCCCCCAGAGTTGCTTAGAAACATTGAAGCTGCCACCCCAGTGGCCAAAGCTGGAACTGCAGGCGGGGAGAAATACATGCACGCGCAAAACATACTGAGAGATATTTATATTTATACATATAAATATGTAAACATATTATACATACATATGCATTTACATATAAATATGCATCTCGAGTGTATTTAATAAATATCTCGCGTTCAATCCTTGACACACGGGCTGCCGTAGAACACAAAAAGGACACTAGTGCGCATGCTCATAACTCTATGGGGGGTCAAAATCGAATCAATAATTCTACTTCCGGCAGGTTTCCGGGTGCTTCAAAACGCCACTGAGCACATTCATTGAAATGATAGCTGGGGGCGGGGCAATCCGCCCTCTAGTTATATTATACCTCTATGATGTGAGGTCAGAGATGTACACCCCTGCAATGTATCAAGTATATCAAATTAAAACATTTAAAATCTAGACAATATTTTGAACTCCTAGTATAAAGGAAGGTTTAAAAGAACATAACACAGCAAGGGAGGAGTCGGACAAAAGAATCTGGATTTTAAATGTTTCTGTTTGATACATTACAGGGCAATACAGAGTAACAGCGTTATGAGCTTTGCTTGTAGCAGTTGATAGTAAGATGGTGTGTGTCTTTCTTTGTGTTGATCAGGTCAGGCCATTCACTCTTGGCCAGCTGAAGGAGCTGCTGGGTAGAACAGGCAGCCTGCTGGAGGACGGCTTCTGGATCGATAAGATAAAATCACACTGTTTTGTTACTGTAAGTTAACAAAGGCACATGGCAATGTACTGCAACCACATGAACCCTAATATCCAAAGTTGCAAATATAAAGTTGTAAGTGAAGGGAATACAAGTAAAGCAGGTATTTTTTGTAATGCATCTCTGTTCCTCTCCTATAGTACTCCAGTGCAGAGGAGGCATTGGCTACCCGGTCAGCTCTCCATGGGGTCAAGTGGCCCCAGAGCAATCCCAAAGTCCTTAACGTCGACTTCTGCCAGCAAGACGAGGTGAGGCATTGCCTTGTAAAGCAGCAAACCATTTCCTGATAGTTACCAGTGAGGTATTTCACTCATATGCTTCCCATATCAAGCCTGCTATTAACCTGAGCCATGTCGCCATCTGGTAGCTGGACTTCCACAAAGGAGGCCTGGGCACAGCCGACAGACCTGGAGCCGAAGACCACGCTTCTGGGCCCGGTAGAGGCCGAGCGTCCGGCCTGCCACCCCTGCTGCCTGAGCGAGACCAGTGGGCTGAGCGCGAGCGGGAGATGGAGCGCCGCAAGAAGGCCGGTGCGGAACGCGAGTGGGACCGCGACAAGGTCCGAGAGTTCGGAAAACCCGGAGAGGAGAAGGAGGGACCGAGGCGGTCACGCTCCAGAGAGAAGCGACGCAAGGAGAGAGGCGAGGGCAAAGAAAAGAAGGCAGACAAGAAGGGTGAGAGATGAAGATGCATGATATTTTAACATTTTGGCAATTTGTAAGGCAATTACATTTTTGGCTTATCTAGAGTTACTTAACCACATTGAGTAACTGGTCTCTATTTTGGGTACGTTTTCAGTATTACGTTTTATACTAAAAATAAAACCGTTTGAAGCCTCTGGAAACTTGGCTTGAAATATATCAAAGTTGAGTGTCTCATTAAGCATCCACAGAAATCTGAGTGAAACGGTCATGATTATTAGAAAACTGTTTTGCTGTTCAGGCCATTTCTCAAGACTGTACTCGTGACAGATCATTGACATAACAGTCACTAGCAGCAATGGCCCCTTCCAGGACATTTTGTGAAACTAGTATTTTGGGACCTTTCGTAATGTCCCAACTCACACCCATTATCAGGAAAGTTTACGAAACTGAAATCACTATATTTTGATTGAAACAAATTTCTAATACATTTTAGGTGTTGGCTGTGATGTACATAAGTCCCTAAATGTCATAGTTAGAATGCTATTGTGGATTTGGGTTTCCATGGTATTTAAAATTAGCAGGCTAACCAGGGGTTCAATGACTTGCTCAAGTACAATTCAAGAGGAAAATGAATGGCTGTTGGGAGGATGTCTAGAGCGTAATATTGACATTCAAAATTATTACTCTGAGTCACAATGCCGTGAACACTAACCTACATTATGTATAAATGAAGCATATAGTAGGTCTAGGCTATAATAACATGCCCTACATAGAGGTACCAGGGTTGACAACATGTACCCTAGCATCCCTATTCTGGGCATGTTATAATGAGCAAACATTCAGTAAAAACAGCAGATCTACGAGCTCGAGCTGAGATTGTAGATCTTTTTTTTTTGGCAAAGAGAAAACGAGATTTGGTGAAGAGGGGAAAAGTCATGCAAGTAAAACACTTATGGGTCCCGCAGGCAATATAGTATATAGGGTATATGTGCTTAATTTTTGTGTCTTTTGTTTTGGCAGAGAAAGCAGCTGAGGAGCCTCCGGCTAAGCTGCTCGACGATCTGTTCAGGAAAACCAAAGCAGCTCCTTGTATATACTGGCTCCCTCTCACAGACGAACAGGTGAGATGACAAACAGTCTTAAAGTGTCCTGAAATATGTTTTCTATTTTCCAGGCCCAATTAAGTATTGTATATATTATATAGTATAATTTAATGTTGTCTTTAAAAATAGTGTCTTGATGCGACTTTTCTCCCCTATTTTTCATGAATGTTTATTTCACTGCTTAAGAGATCCTATGTTTAATTGTAACTGTCAATCGTCACCTGCCATAGCTGTCAATGTTATTTCGCCCGCACACACACAATCATTTGCAACATAATAGCAAGAATAGGAATACCACGATAACGCAATGGTGACTATGAACCACGTACCCAAACCCGTTGGAGGCTGCTTTTCCCAATTAAGCTGAAATCTGCACTTAAACGGCAAGGCTGAATATGGCTGTGTTGTTGAACACATACACAGCTGTCAGAAAGTTACACGACACGACTCACTCGCCCAGGTGGTGTCAATAATAGGCTACTAGTCACCGTAATCGTAACAAAATTCAGAATCACAGCGCTGCCTGTTTTGGATTCCGCACGTTAAAGTATATTCATTCATTTGTTCGTCTATTTATTAACTGCTACTGTAGTCTTACCCTGCGGTACATGAAAACTCCTGTTACAGTCATGGATCAACTTCAACCTGGTGTTTGCACTTTCTCCATTTACGGTCCGTACATATATATAAACGTTCAGATTTCAAATATAAATTGCTTACCCTATGGCCACGGATGTTAAAATGATGCACGGGACTCTCAAAAGTACCCGTATATTCTGTATTATTCAATAAAAAGCATTTTAATCCGATCGGTGGCCATTTTCTCATAGAGTTATAACGTATCAGAGTGTAATACACCTACCAACCGATAGGGTCGCTTAGTTGAAAGCATATGGAGAAAATGGCCACCGATCAGATTAAAATGCTTTTTATTGAACAATACGGATGATACCTGTACTTTTGAGAGCCCGTACATAAATGTAACATCCATGGCCATGGGATAAGCACTTTATGTTTGAAATATGAACGTTTCTGTAGATGTACGGGCTATAAATGGAGAAAGTGCAAACACCAGGTTGAAATTCATCCATGACGGTCGAGACAGACGACCGTCGTGTATCCATGGCTATTACTCCCTCTAAAATGTCCCGTGTTTTTAGTTTATTGAAATAATGTCATGCACATTTGTCCAGTGCATAGCCTACTGCAGGCCTTGTTGACTAGATTTAGAAGAGATTTAGAAGCTCTTGCTGCTGAAATTATCGATTCATTTAAAGCCGTCATTTAACATGCAAGTCAATGGGTGAGAAGCAGAGATTGCCAGGCGCTGTCAGGCCTGGGTGTGACTAACTTCGCACCACCAGTCACAGAGTGGAGTGGGTGGGGCTTAGCGAAGGGTCCATTCTCTTAAAATCTTAAATTGAAATGACCTAACACATGGAGTCATCCTACTCACCCCATGTTTGTTCATTTTGATGCCGCTCAAAACTCATGCATTTTTGATCATGAAGATAGACCTTCATCTATCTTCAATTCAGTTTTCATAGTGAATCCTCACACTCAAACATTCGCTTTCTGTTTCAGTTCGACCAGAGGGAAGCTGCCAGAGCGGAGCGCATGAAGGAGCGCGAGAAACGACGGAAGGAGGAAGAAGATGAGTTGGAGAAGAAGAAGGAGGAACAGCGCAAGGAGAGGATCAAGGCCAGCAGTAGTGGGGCAGCCGGAGACAAAGCTGAGGTAGAAAAGGACAAGGACAGGGAGAGAGACAGAGAAAGGGATAGGGATCGCGGCAGTGGCAGGGATAGGGACAGGGAGAACGACAAGCGCAGGGATGGCTTCCGTCAGCCGGGAGGCGGCGGCGGTGGTGGTGGTGGTGTTGGCGGCGGTGGTGGCGGTGGCGGTGGCGGCGGCCGCGGCGGCGGCAGCAATGCCCGGCGTTCCCGTAGCCGCAGTGACCCGCGAGACAGGCGACGCTAAAGCTCCCCAATCCCTAACCGGATGGAACTGTCCTTACAAAACCGCCACCCTGCCCCCACCTGCTACCCACCCGTCACTACATGTACTTTGTTAACAACTTAAGACCCTATTGGAGGACCAACTGATGTAGTCGCCCATCTTTCGAGACCCATCACCCCTTTTTTTAAAGCACACATACACACCTATACAAACACATACACAGAGACATTCATATGCTTATTAGGGGACCACAGCCTTCTAGCATTGTTAGTTCCCAGTGTGCCGTATGTATGTCTCGCTCCTGTCGGGGGTTCGGTATTCTTTCTCATTTGCCTTGTTGTTTTTTTCTTGTATGTTTTTTTATTTAGTCTTGACAGGACAGCAGTATGGCATGTGTGGTCATTCTGATTTCATTTGATAAAAAAAAGAAAATCCTCGCCCCCTTATGTGTGCCCCCCCACCCCTAAATAAGTCCTAGGTGCTGATCACAACTTCCAGTGGCGTGTTGCCACCTTCACTGTTTTTTAAACAGCTTTGCGATATCAGTGAGGAGTCCATTCGTTGCTGCATGCAGTTCACAGGCTTTAAACTTCAGCCCTGCTCAAGAGAGCCGTCCTGGCCCTCCTAACGCAAAGGCTCCACTGGAGGTGATTGTGGCCGTTGTGCTACGAGATTTGGGTCTGTAGATGGGGCGGCTTTGGGTTATATTTCGGACAGGGGTGGTTCATCTACCAAGTAATACAGTGTTCCTCTGTCCTACTGTTTAAAGTTTTATGGGATGAGATGAGATTATACTGTGTGGGAGGTAATCCATGAATTTTAGACCTGCCACAGGTTGCTATGATGTCGTTTATATCTTATTTGATTTCTTCCTCCATGCTTTTATTACTACTTCTGCGATTCTCTTTCCCTTGTAGCAACAGTACAGGCCCAAGAGGGGAGTATGCATTATTCTCACCAATGGTTTTAAATTTGTTTTTTTAATCATGATTTTATCATTTTTTAGTATAAATGCTTACATTGTTCTTTCTTATTTTGTTCTTTGTTTTGAGTACGCCTGTAAGTGGTGAATGTATAAATAATAAAAATTCAAGTTTGAAATTATTGAATGTTTTTTTCCTTCAATACTTTATTTTAAATTCAGAATATAATTGGCTACACATCTAACAGGCCCATCATAAAGGTGCTACACTCTCATTCTTTGGAAGAGCTTTTTGTTTTATTAGTACTATCTGCATATGAAAACACCTAGACTAGATCTTTATTCCCACTATTGTGGGAGAATCATCTACTCATGGGCAAGTGAAGCAGCCCACAGTGTCTAGAGTTGTTTAGCAATGAGATCCTGCTTTCCATCAATAATGGTTCTTCTTGCATATTGCTAATTTCAAGCCTAATCCAGTTGAATGGCATAAATGGCCACCTGCAATATCTCTTGAATTCCACAAGGTGTCAGGAACACAGCACTGAAGCTCAATTTAATCATGACATTTGAATTGAGTGAGGAGGGCTGTCTGCTTGGTTTGCATTATATTAGAAGTAAGAACAATTGTGGCCTCTTGGCAGTCAAGACGGGATGCATATTGGTTTACCCCTTACAGCAACTTGCTTTGTCCAGTAGACTTGATTAAGCATGGGAAGTTTTCATTAAAGTTTTATCTCCTGATCCTTTTGTACTTTCCCCTAGTCCCACTGACAAAGGTTTGACCTCTCCACTTTTCTGTCTGTACCGACCCCACCCTTCCTCTACTGTACCTCTTGGTCTTCTGTCTCACTCTTTCACCCTCTCTTCCCCCGTGCAGGATCTCACACTCCATCTCTCCAGTCTTAGACTCTTGACGTTCATCCTGCAGAGCTCAGCAGTGCTCCTATGTAATTACAGCCCCACGGTCGCTGAGCAGAACATTTTTGTGCCCTGATGCAACTCCCCCTAGCTGTGTGTGTGCGGCCGGACTGGGTCAGACCCAGTGAATCGCCCTGGTACCTCTTTACCAACCTTGGAGAGGCTGTCAAGTTAGAACCACTGGTCGTAATGAGGATGTGTGGAGAATTATTCTTGTTCTGCCTTTGATCAAATGCAAATGTGGCACTTGGAGGTTATCTCATTCTACGCCCACCTTATCAAGGAAGAGAAATGTGTACGTCTGTCTTTGTGTGCATTGTATGTAGGATGTAGGTGGAGTCTGAACGCAGCAAGCTGAACTGTAGGGGGGGTGTGTGTGTGTTTCTAAACAAGCAAGACAATGTGTTCAGCCCACATCATCCTTTCACGTTTACTCATCCTCCCTCACCTGAGTAGGTCAAATACATTAACCCGGGTCAAGTAGAGTTTTCTCTCCATGGCCAACCACTTTAACCGTGGTGTCTCTATATTGGGTAAGCGTGTCGTCATTTTTTCTTTTCTTCAGAGAAGTCAATTATTTATACCTTTTTTTTTTCCATTTTATCCGACCCCACACATTTATGTGTTTTGCCACTGCTATTGTACGCAATTGGCTCACCTGGCTGCCACTGAAGGGCCCCCACCGGAAGGACGTAGTGCCTCCTTCCAACGCCCCCACTGACAGGCGCTGCCCCAGCTATAGGAGTGACAGCGCAGTGACAAAGATTAGCCTCCCCACCTGGCTTCCCTCCCCCGAACACGGCCAGTTGTTTGTTGTGTAGACTCTCTGCAAGCTGTACGTGCCACAGTGGATTCGAACACCTAGACTCTGGGCTTGGGAATGTCATAAAATGTACAAACATTTTCACAAACGGGGAAAATCTACAGACACATTGTGAGCTTTTAGATCGGCAATTTTTTAAATGGCCTAAAGTAGTTAAAGAAAAAAATCCCAGGACCCTGGGCAGCTTAACCCCAGTGGGTTACAAAAGTTTGCTCAGATCCCTGAAAAAAATCCTCTAGTCTGGTGGGAAACACCTGAAAGAAAGCTATGTTTCTACAGTTGTGGGTCTTATAGGACCACAGCAGACCACCTAGGTCTTGGGTAAATCTCAGGTCGCGGGGTGCAGGCCTCCTGAGGTCTCCTCACACAGCCACTCAGCTGAGCAAGGCCCGTCTTGCTGATGTTGATGAGTGGGCAGTAAAAACAAATGGTTTTTTGGCTTTGTAAGCATCAGCCTCCCCCTCGTCCGGTCCTCCTCCCTCCCTCTCTCCACTCTCTCCGTGTCTCCCCCACCCCGTCCCAACCCCCTCCTTCTCTCAGCGAAACCACATGGGTCTTTGTGTCCAGTTTTCATAGCAACACGGCTCACCGAGCTCCACTTTCAAAGGCTACCTCTGATGTGGCCTTTCTGAACTCTGCCTCCGTGTCTCGCTCCCATTGCTTTGGACTCTGCCTGTGTTGTCTGTATCTTATTTTATTTAGTCATGGTTTCCCTCACTATCTGTCTCATTCTGTCTCTCGCCATCACTCTCTCATACACACACACTTTCTTATCCTTTATTCTTTTGATAGGAAGCAGGCCTATGTCAGGGAAGCAATCATGAGCAGACGGCGGGATTTGCCGGATGATGAAAGTCGGCGGTATCATGTCAGTCGATCACCCGTCTTTCCTCGATATGCACCCCCCCACCCACCCCCTTCCTTTCTGTCTTTCCCTCACTCTCTTGCTCCTCCTCCACTTTGCGATGACATGTACGTACTTATGGAAACCAGATGTGGCCCTGTTGCATTTTGGAGGCAGTGGGAGAGAGACACGAAACCAAACATGAGATTTTATTATAGTTCATTATATGAAGTGGCAGGTTTGGGGTGGGGGGGGGGGGGGGGGTGGGTCTGTCTTGTGGTCCAAAGACTCAAAGACTGTTACATATTCAACTGCCAACTGCCAGATGGGACATGCCTGCTATCCTGACCAGGCCCCGATCAAAGCAGGGGGGTTTCCTTGCGGATGTGCCTAGGTCAGAGCGAGGGTGGCTGGGATTGAATCTAAGTAGAGAGAGGGGGGGGGTGCTGAATCAGCAACTCCGGCTAGGGAAGTCTTTTCCTGCTTGGGTTTGAGAAACATTGCCATATGAGACATGGCAGGGAGGTGAAAAGTTGCTAATGAGGTTGAAATGTTGATTGTTCAACTTCCTCGCACCTGTATTTCACCCTCCACAATGCCTTGGCTATTTAAAAAAAAGGACCACTCCCACTGTACCGCACCCAGTTCAAAATGCAGATGGTGTGGCAAACAGTGCATAATATGCAGCTTTAAACCGATAGATTCAGCACTGTGGGGGGAGAGCAAAACCACATGGCTAAGAAAACAGCGAAAGATCAGAAATCAAACAGTTGGTAAAACACAGGGGGACATCAGAGGAAAGAGACAGAGATTAGCACATCTGGGGGCGCAGGCGTGCACAATCCGCACATGCACGCACATTTTTGTTCTCTCCTTTTCTCCATATCTGTATTTCTCAATTGTACACACAACTGATGTGGAATAGATTTTTATGTGTTTTTCCCCTGTCAAGATAAATGGAGCATTAACATTTTGGCAGATGAATTGATAAATTAATAATTGATATTATTGCATTTAACCCTCTCCTCTCCCTACAGTGTCTGTTATTCTCTCCGTTCCTCTCTCTCTGTGTGTGTGTGTGTGTGTGTGTGTGTGTGTGTGTGTGTGTGTGTGTGTGTGTGTGTGTGTGTGTGTGTGTGTGTGTGTGTGTGTGTGTGTGTGTGTGTGACTGCAGCGAGGGTTGCTTGTTTATTGTGACAGGGCTTCGTGGGAGCCCTTGTGACAGGGCTTGGTGAGGTACACAGCACTGAACAGCCTGGAGGGACTGAAATTAAAACCTACATAGCTATTCATGAACTATGCAGCATTTAGTGGATTATTATCTGTTATTCAGTGTAAAATTGAATCATGTGGATCTTGTGATCCACATGGGAGCGGTGCGGTTCCAATGATGTGAGTCGTGACGTCAGTCAGATTTTTGTCAAGGTTTCAGCCTGATCTAAGCCCCATTGACGTCCATTATAAATTAAAGTTAAACATTAAAAAAAGAAATACACAAATACGTGAAATAATGTGTGGACAAGCAGAAGGCCCGGTCACCTATGGTACATAGGTTGGTCTTGGGGGTTTTGAGGAAAATAGCACTCTGGGCACGCACACATGTACATGGTTGCACACACAGTGCATAACAAAAAAGTTGAAAATAAGAATATAAAAATAAACCTGAAAACAGAATGTTATAGCAAACTCGTAGCCAACTCGTCCAATGCCAACACCCCCGAACCAACTCCCCCCCCCACCCCACTTTCATGTCCTGCTGTGGCGTCTGGCCCTGGTGATGCAGTCGGAATTCCAGATGTTGCTCATGGAATTCTCCTCCATCTCTGGCTTCCAAATGTGACTTAACCCTCCTCCTTCCCCCTCCCGCCTCCTCCTCATCCCCCTCAGAACCGTTCCCTCCAAGCCTCGTGACTCGCCCCGCCAGCCCCAACCCAGCAAATGAACTGTGGCAAAATGGAAACAAATGGGCACCCTAAATCATTTTAGCACAATAGGAAAGTACCTCATCAACTTAACTGCATAAAGCTCGTCATTGTAATCATAACATATCATGGAGTCACTAACCCATTTCCCCCCTTTCTCTCTCTCTCTCTCTCTCTCTCTCTCTCTCTCATACTGGCATGTCAGCTGTTTGTGAGTGGGATCATTAAATGGGAGTGAGGAGACGCCTTTGCTTGCTGTTTGATTACAGGTTTTTATTGGTTCAGCACATGGGTAAGCAAGCAGCACACACACACACACACACACACACACACACACACACACACACACACACACACACACACACACACACACACACACACACACACACACACACACACACACACACACACACACACACACACAAGCAACACACACACACAAGCAACACACACACACACACACACACACACACACACACACACACACACACACTGTTATTCACACTACAAGTACACACACACAAACAAAGGCATACATAGTTGCACACAGCTGCAAACACACACACACACACACACACACACACATCCAAGCACCCCGTAGAATGAAGCACACGCACACGCACACGCACACGCACACACACACACACACACACACACACACACACACACACACACACACACACACACACACACACACACACACACACACACTCTATAAACCTATGGCTTAGATATGTTTTCCTGCTGCGTGCGCCAGTGGGTTTACACAATCGTCCTCGTCCCTGTTTCTACTTAGACTTTGGATACGGCCCGCTTTTTCCGACCCAGTTTCTGGCCTGCCAGTTTCCGAGCTCCAGTAACGCTTCATTTATGCTCCGTCGTATGACGGTGCACTGAGAGAGCTTGTAGATCTGCTGTTGTCGGGTGTGACGCCGTCGTACGATAAGTTATATAAATCTAAGGCAGCAGAGTGGAGTGATCATTAAGCCAAAAGTCTGGAGGTCCAGGAACACTGGAGACCAGTGAGGTTGATACGTTGGACACACAAGGTGTAGCTGAAGGGTTCAGGCAGGAATTTGGAAGTTGTTGGTTGTTAAAACTGTGGCTTGATTTGTAGCAGACTGGAGAAATACTCAGTTCTTAAACATTTAAAGACCTGTTGTTACCAGCTTACTGTAGCTCCTAGTAGAATACATTTTGTTTTAGATTGTCAGTTAAAGAAACAAAAGAGATAAATGAATTTAAAGAACGGCATACCGAGTGAAAATCAAAGCACTGGAGCATTTTTTAAATGACTTTATTTTGTCAGAAAAGTAAAAAAAGAAAAGAAAAGTGGATAAAGACACACGCACAATCCCATTGAGAAAGCTAGTCATCATTATTATCATCATCATTAGTATCGTTATCATTGTTTCAAACTCCCGATATACCGATAGGCCTATATGACTAGTGATCTAGGACAGCACCATGATTTGAAAGACTGTAAACAAGTACAATGACAAAAAGGACTCATTTTCAGATGTTCAATTTATTTTCATTTGAGATGGACTTTTAAAAAAAACTAAACAAAAAAAAAACAATCAAGTTTCAAGAAAACATACCCCGTCCCATTCACTTTCCCCAAATATAAAATTAAGGCCACTTTCTGTCACTGTCCAGCAGGACTTTTTAATGACAATGTACAAAACATTCTATACATGGAGGACAACAACAAAAACAATAGTAATAGTCATAATAATAATGACAACATCATTGATCATTATAAACATTAAAGACACTGATATGAAAAACAAACAAAAAAGTCGCAAATGTATTTCTACTCCTAAAGGTGTGTTTCTCATGCTTCATAAGGATGTCGGCTAACGTGTCTATTCCCTTTTATGGCTGCTACTGGCTCTATCAAGTTGCCTTATTGGGTTGTGACAGTGACTACGCCACTTTAGTAGGAAAATGTGCGTGCATGTTTGAGTGAGCTTACATCAGTGTGTGTGCATGTGTGTGTACACACCCTGACAAGGGGGCAGAAAACAATCGACAGCCTTGTTGCACGCTTTCAGTTAAGATAGAATGTAGACATCGAACACTGCAGGTTCAAAGCTGAAATTCACGGGGACACGAACATTGACCACTGGTAAAAACTAAAAACGAAACAAAAAGACATTGAAAAAGGCTAAAACAAACAGCGATGAGCTGGCGTCAACAACCACAACGGAAAGAGAGAGAGAGAGAGAAAGAGAGAGAAGCTGAAAGACAGTAAGGAGTATGAGCACGGAAACAGAGGCATCGAGTAGAGGAGAGAAACAGAAAAAAGAATCTCTTCAATGTTTCACTTGGCAGTGGTAACTTTAAAGAATATTCTTTTACATTTCATGTAAATCTACCGTTCGCTCTCCCTTCCTCTCTCTCTCTCTCTCTCTCTCTCTCTCTCTCTCTCATTCGTCTTCCACTGTTCCTCTTTCTCTTACACGTCAACGTTTTCTTTCTTTGCTCTCTCTCTCTCTCTTTCTCTCCCCCCCTCCATATCCCCCTCTCTCTATACCTTGTCCAGTAGAGACCGCTGGCAGTAGAGGAGTCGGCGGGGCGTGCCGTACCTACGGAAGAACACCAGCGCTCCCAGCGTGAGGATCACACACACCAGCAGGAACAGGGGCACCACCACGGCGGCTGCGCCTCCGCCCGCGCCCACGCCGCCTTCCTCCTCCACCTCGATGATGATCACCTCCTCCTCTGTCTCCCTGCCCTGGTCTACCTCCCTGTCCCTCTCTCTGTCCCGCTCCCTGTCCCGGGTGGGGTCCTTGTCCTCACGGTCCCTCTCCTTGTCCCTCTCCTTGTCCTTGTCCTTGTCGTGGCCACCGCCGTCCCCGCCCCGTCCTCCGTCGGTCTTGGGGTCTTCGTTGGGGCAGCCCACCCAGTCGCGGAGGGCCGACTTGGGATAGCCCGGCTCCACTCGCATCATCTGGTTGTTGAACTTCCAGTACTTGTTGGCTTTATAGAAGTATGTGTACGCTGAAGACAAAAAGAAAAATACGTACAATGTATTTAGATGTGCCACTGTGTTAGGAATTAAAATTAAATCTAGAAGGAGTATGAAAAAACGTGAAAGCATTTAGCATACAAATTTCATGCAATAGGGCGTAAGAAAAAAGCTGAAAGTATGAGACACTTAAGGGGACACACAACGAGATAGTTGAAGGTAAAGTAAGTAAGTAAAGTTTTGAGGTACTTTTACTTTACTGGAGTCTTTCCAGTTTTCAGTACTTTTACTTCTACTCCACTACATCTCAGAGGCAAATATTGTACTTTTACTCCACTACAATTATTTCAAAACTTTAGTTACTAGTTACTTGGTAGATTTTGATTATTATTAAAAAAACATATTAACCACTTCAATCCTATATACATTTCGGCCATTTGAAACAACTACAACTTGTAGATCTGCTATTTTCAAAAGATTTTTATACATTTGTACTTTTGGTAATACCTTTTGAAACCAATACTTTTGTACTTTTACTCAAGTAAATTTTGAATTCCAGACTTTTACTTGTAACAGAGTATATCTACATTGCAGTAACTCACTGATACTTTTACTAAGTAAAACATGTGAGTACTTCTTCCACCACTGTTGAAGGCACACAAAGACCACCCTCACCTTGGTCTTTGCTCATGAAGGTAGCCTTGATATGTTCTGGTACTCCCTGCCATGCGCTGATGTCTTTAGGATAGCCATCGTCAACCGCTCGTTGCTCTTCGTTGAAGCGGTAATACCTAAATAGAGAATAATTGGGAGTAGGACAGAGAAACAGAGGTGTATTTTTGTATAGGCTATAAGGTACACAAACAGTGAGGCATTATTTGACCAGAGTGACTCATAAAGGCAAAACATTTACGTTGTTTAACCACATGAACCCTAGCGTCCCTATTCTGGGCATGTCGTAATAGGCCAACATTCACCGAAAATAGCCGATTTACAACCTCACAACATTCATTGCAACGTTTTGTGAGCTTGTAGATCTTAGAGCAGGGGTGGGCAACTTTGATGATGGAGAGGGCCACTATATTTCCACACTCACTCCAAAGGGCCACATAAACATACTGTCTCTCCGTATTTTTACTTTTTTCGTCATTCTATGTCACACAAAAGTAGCAAAAATAGCAGATCTACGACACGTTTTGAGCTTGTAGATCTGCTATTTTTGCTATTTTTGAATTGGAATCCAGATTTGTTTTGTTGATATTTTTTTATTAGGATCCTGAAAAGTAAATTTTTTATTTAATTTCAAATGCATTTAGTTATACTTATGTTAACTTTATAAACTTAAATACAAATACATTGGACATAAAAAAAAGACAATAGAATTCTAATACTAGTCAATAAGCTACTAGACTGAAGTAATTAAAGCAGGTCATGTTTGCATGTTTGGAATTTTAACAGCTGAAATCAATAATATATCAGCATTCCGATATTAACCTGCGGGCCACATTAAGTGAAGGTGGGGGCCGCATGTGGCCCCCGGGCCGCCAGTTGCCCATGTATGTCTTAGAGCTTGCACTAAGAAAAAAATTATTTGGTATAGAGTGAAAAGGGGAGGGGGGAGTATAGAACCCTCGGGGACACCGGTCAACAAAGTATATAGGCTTTAAGTGGTTAATCCTGTCGTCTTGATATGACACACACACACACACACACACATACAGAGAGACGTGACTAACTTGTTTCCTCTGAAATAGTACGTCTGCCCAGTTGGTGTGTAAAAGAGCGCAGCGTCTATCCGGTCTTTGGGAAGCCCAGTGCCCATCTCCTTCAGACTCTTAGGGTACCCATCGTCCAGAATGGATTCGGTAAACACCCAGTATCTGTCCCCTGGAAAGACAGAAAGAGAGGTAGAGGTTGTTAGAGAAAGGGAGTGAGAGAGGAGATAAAAAGAAAGCCCGCTAGAGAGGCTTGCACAAAGAACACTGATAAGTGAAATGTGGGACATTTTCGATAGCACAGCCAGATTCACCTTTGAAGAAGACGAACTTCCCATCTTCCCTTTCAAACGCAGCGTTGATATGCGAGGGCAGGCCCCTCCAGAAGTGACCAATCGGCATGGGGTATCCATCCAGCACATGGTTGTTCCGCACTCTCCAGAACCACTTGTCCTTAAAGTAAAAAAAAAGCAGAGACAGAGGTTTTGTTTGTTCCTGTTCAGCTTATACGACGGCATGCTCAACACCAAATTCTGCAGCCTTAAAGTCAAGCTTACCTTGAAGACAAACATTTCTCCCCTGAGGATGGCGATGGTATCAAAGTGACCTTCGCAGATGTTGGGACCAAAACGAGGCCAGGATGGTGCGGTGGGCTCAGGGTCATCTCCAGGGTGTGGTGTCACAGGGGGCGGGTGAGGGCCACCGCCTGATCCAGAACCTGTGAGGTTTTATCAGAGGGAAAAGAAACAATGTGTAAGACGTTGGTTCTCAAAGTGGGGTCCGGGGACACCAAGGGGTCCTTGGGGGGGTCCAGGGGGTCCCCAGAAAAATTTGTTAATATAGCATCACAATCATTTTAACCACTTTATCCATTCATAGGTTGGCTATTCAAAAATAGCAGATCTACAAGCTCACAGCGTATCACTTTATGCCGCACCGCGAGCTTGTACATCTGGTATTTTTGAACAAATTGGAAAGAATCATTATTATTCACTTTTTTTTGAATAATTATGATTTTTTTAACACAAATCTTCTCTTCTGATGGTCCCTGGCGCAAAACATTTTCAGATGGGGGGGTCCACAGCCAAATATATACCAATTTGGGGGTCCTTGACATGAAAAGGTTTGAGAACCACTGTAAGCGGTGTAAGATGGTGGATGGTAACGGCCCAGAGAAGAGCCCAGCTGTTGTGGCCAGGTCAGTTACTCCACCATAGTCTGTAACATCTGGTGCCAATCATGAGAGTTTCAGGTCATGATGTGGTTGATTTTAATCATACAGCACTGTACATACTTGTGCATACTTATGCTCAACCGTATTAAAAAAGATTGGTGAGGTATCATGTTTATGTTGCTTTGTTGAAGTATTTAGCAAACACACATTACATCAGCCTGTTGGATTAACAGAGTTCTTGCTACTGTATATTTCCACCGCTTTCCATGGATTATCATTTTAGAATATAGACATTTTGAAGTGTACTGCTCTGAATTGACATCCAAACTCACCATAAAGTTGTTGTATCCCACGAGTATCATCAGCAGGTAGTCTGAAGTTCTCAGTGTCCATCCACTGGTAGAAGGGAGCCATAATGGCAGAGGGGTCATTGGAATGTTCCAGACCAAGAGCGTGACCCAGCTCATGTACCGACACCAGGAAGATATCATTACCTAGGAAAAATTGTAAGTACCTTATCATCATGTCAATACCAATATGGACACTTTACCTAGGAAAAAGTCTAGGTACCGAAACATGTCAATACCGATATGAACACTTTACGTAAGAAGCAAGGTAAGTACTCTAACACCATGCCAGCCCAGTACCAATATGAATACATCATCACCTAGGAAACAACCTAACGCCAGTATTGGGTACTGCACTAAGTACAGTTACAACAGGTATGGATGTCACAGTACTGATGTCTTTAACTCTTGAGAGCGTAAAATGAAACCAAATGGACCCTTACGGGTTTTCTTACGGAGTTTAATTATTGTTAAATATCTGCATTACTTAATTAAAGAATTGTTATTTTGATCAACGTTTGCCTATTCTCTCCTATTGGTACCAACATCAATACAGCATGGAATTGTGGACAAAATCGTTTCCAACGATAACAAAATATTCAAAGTTTTGGGTCTGAGAGGCTAAATCTCATCAAATGGTGGTCTGTGACTCAAACGCACAATAAATAATGGACCTTGATATGAAAAAGGTTGAAACCCACTGGCATAAAGGACACTAATGCACATTAGGCCCCACACCCGAAAGGTGAGAGAATACTTCAGAGGGAGTATGAGCGGGAGCAGTTTGGGTTGGCGCCCCAGTCTGTGTCTTCCGTGAGGAAGAAGCCCAACAAATCCACGGTGAGGCCTTTGGGAGGACCATTCAAGTAAGACGCAATGTTTGGAGCAGGGGAGTCTGGTGCAACGCACAGGTCCTGGACCTGGTGAGACGAAGGAGGAGCCCGGCCAGGAGACAACCCACAGAGCCTAGTCCCTCCACGTGCCAGAGCCTCCCCGAGTCCCGGCAGAGTATTTCCGGAGAAGCGGACTGAGTGGCCCTGTCTTGCCCTATAGGACTGACCGTGGGTAGCTACTGGGACGTAAGTCGGGGCCTGATCAACCCTGGCTGGGTCACCTGGGTGAGGGTGTATGTTGCGAGACCCGAAACATCCTATGACCCCAGGCTACAACACTGATGATACGTCCCAGGTGCATCCATGTGATGTTTTTCGTTATAGTTATTCTATTTATAGTGGCTCATAGGAATTTATAGACTACGTGACAACCAGGAATAGATTGGTGACCACCGGAGAGACGGGTGACAGCCGGAATGTAGACGGCATCCGGGAGCAGTTTGGGTTGGCGCCCCAGTCTGTGTCTTCCGTGAGGAAGAAGCCCAACAAATCCACGGTGAGGCCTTTGGGAGGACCATTCAAGTAAGACGCAAGGGAGACTGCAGTACCACCAGCCTGCAGTACCACCAATGTGATGGTGTCACGGGCCAAGACACCATCACACCAGAATGAAATGTTTGGAGCAGGGGAGTCTGGTGCAACGCACAGGTCCTGGACCTGGTGAGACGAAGGAGGAGCCCGGCCAGGAGACAACCCACAGAGCCTAGTCCCTCCACGTGCCAGAGCCTCCCCGAGTCCCGGCAGAGTATTTCCGGAGAAGCGGACTGAGTGGCCCTGTCTTGCCCCATAGGACTGACCGTGGGTAGCTACTGGGACGTAAGTCGGGGCCTGATCAACCCTGGCTGGGTCACCTGGGTGAGGGTGTATGTTGCGAGACCCGAAACATCCTATGACCCCAGGCTACAACACTGATGATACGTCCCAGGTGCATCCATGTGATGTTTTTCGTTATAGTTATTCTATTTATAGTGGCTCATAGGAATTTATAGACTACGTGACAACCAGGAATAGATTGGTGACCACCGGAGAGACGGGTGACAGCCGGAATGTAGACGGCATCCGGGAGCAGTTTGGGTTGGCGCCCCAGTCTGTGTCTTCCGTGAGGAAGAAGCCCAACAAATCCACGGTGAGGCCTTTGGGAGGACCATTCAAGTAAGACGCAAGGGAGACTGCAGTACCACCAGCCTGCAGTACCACCAATGTGATGGTGTCACGGGCCAAGACACCATCACACCAGAATGAAATGTTTGGAGCAGGGGAGTCTGGTGCAACGCACAGGTCCTGGACCTGGTGAGACGAAGGAGGAGCCCGGCCAGGAGACAACCCACAGAGCCTAGTCCCTCCACGTGCCAGAGCCTCCCCGAGTCCCGGCAGAGTATTTCCGGAGAAGCGGACTGAGTGGCCCTGTCTTGCCCTATAGGACTGACCGTGGGTAGCTACTGGGACGTAAGTCGGGGCCTGATCAACCCTGGCTGGGTCACCTGGGTGAGGGTGTATGTTGCGAGACCCGAAACATCCTATGACCCCAGGCTACAACACTGATGATACGTCCCAGGTGCATCCATGTGATGTTTTTCGTTAGAGCTAGGTGAGCATTGAGCAACTTCCATTGAAATGAGTGGGCGGGGATTTTCTGTGCCCTCTCCAGTTCTAATACATAGCTCAAGTATAGTATAGCTCAATTCTTCACAGCTGCACTCTCTACTGACGTCATAGCCTGGCCTCCAGATACTCTGACAACGGCAACTGATGTCATTGATACTTGATACTATAGAAAGATGACACATCATAGACTGGCCTCGGAGTTCTTTGTGCCTATTTATCCCACACAATGACATCATAGACTGACCTCCTTACTGTACCAACATCGTACTGGCTACTGAATTTTTTTGTCCATATATGGGGAGCCCGAACTCTCCCAAGTTGATGCATCATACATGACTGACGTCATAGACTGGCCTCCATGTACTCTGATAACACGCACTGCACCAAGTAATCTGACAACAGCTACTGCACTGGTCATATGAACTCGTCATTACATAGAAAACAAAGTTAGGTACCTTAACATCATGTAAATACCATAGCAAACCATGTCTTTGGAGGAAATTATTAGTAGTTCTTTTGATTTATATTTATAATATGAACCCATTACCCATTACCCAGGGTACGCATAGTATCATTACTATAAGTCATGTCAGTAATGCATCATGTTTGAACTGTAACACATTGTGTTGATTGGGATTAAAAGTAATTATTGCAAATATTAATATGTTTAAGATGTGAATAGCAATGGTCACATCTGATTAGAGGAACAAAAGCTGCTGTTAACATTTTGTAGGAAGTCACTCTGAAAATAAACCCTGCTGCAGGTCATGTGAGGATGTTTTTTGACTCATGCAGTTGGTTTGTGCCAAAATCTGCTGCTTGCTACTCTCCCAAAACAAACCACTTGAGCATTTTCTCCTACATCAGCATGCACACTCACAAAAACACAGTCACACAGGTTAGGGCATGTTGCTTTATATTTTATGCTGGCAACGGCAAAAAAAAAGGCACCTCCTCATTACCCAACAGTATGGGAACTCCCAGAAGTTAACCTTTTCCCCCGTAGTATGGGATTCACATAAAGTCATATCTGTGATCTAATAGAAGCGGTCTCTTACCTGATAGGTCCTGGTTTCCAATAGTCCAGGGCTCCGCCGCGTCAAAGTGCGTGTCTCCACCAATGCCCTTACCGGGGAAGTAGGCGTGTGCCAGGAAGCCCCCCTCGCCGTCAAATGGGCTTGCGTCGCCGTGGAAACCCTCCGAGAAGAAGAGCATGATGTCGGCAAATTCCTCCACCTTGTCCCGAATGTAGCTGTAGGGGATCTCGCGGAAGCGCAGCGGGGTGACGCTTTCCCACACCTTAAAGGCCTTCCTGATGGCCTCGTGGGTCTCATACTCGCCCACCTTGGGGGTGTAATTCTGTATGCTAAAGAGAGACAAATGGAGAGAGTTTTTGTAAAGCTTTAGTTGTGACTAGGCGTGCAACAGTAATTCAAACTACTTGATTTAATGATTATACAAAATAAAAATCGAAATCTATTTCGATTTTTTTTTAACATAGGCCTATATATATTGTTTTAATACAATAGCAAAAATAGTGAACACTGTTGTATGACAAAGTGGTTAATCGGACTAATCAATTTAGTCTATTGAAAAAAAAAAAAACGATTTGTTGATAGCAAAAATATATAACAAACACTTCTCGATTATTTGATTAATATAAAAAGTTATCAAAAGAATAATCGCAAAATTCTTTTTTTACTTCATTTAAAATCTTTCTTTAATAATATATATATTCTACTGTGTATACTTTATTTTTATTTTTTACTTGTTTTCATTTTTCATTGCAATTGTGTCTTTTTTCTGTATTGTCCTTTTGTTTTAATGGTACAAGGAGAAACCAGGGTTGTGGCTCTTTCGGAGCGGGAACTGTGGGGGGGTGGGAGGGGTAACATACATTCACTGTTTTTTGTATGCTCATTATTATAGACCTGTATGTGAAAATATAAAATAAAAAAACCTTGAACAAAAAAAAAAAAAGAATAATCGCAAAAACAATAATCAATAGTTGCACTACTTTTGACGCTCGTGTTCTCGTGAGCGTCACTGTAGTACGTATTCAGGTAGCCTGGGATCAATACCATTTTCGGGTTCAAGTCATCAGGCGGCCGGAACCCACAGCCGGGAACCAAGCGTTCTGTGCACCTCCAAAATGATTCCCCTAGTTTAAAATGTGTTTAGTTTGGTATAATCGTTTCATTTCTTTTGGTAAAATAATCGTTTTGGTATATCCATCCAACTCGTAGCGTGACTAGCAAGATTGATTTGCATTATGTGGGGAACAAAAACTGGACGCCAACCGGAACCCACCATCGCAACCCAATTTCCCCCCCTTTGTTTCGAAACCGGATCACACGGCTCAGTTTTAGAATGAATACCAGGCTTTCCTCCGCGGTGGAAAGC
The DNA here is from genome assembly GCF_963280865.1 of Gymnoscopelus braueri. NCBI lineage: Eukaryota > Metazoa > Chordata > Actinopteri > Myctophiformes > Myctophidae > Gymnoscopelus > Gymnoscopelus braueri. Next base: position 18,940,098 of record NC_137611.1, read on the forward strand.
CTGGTGACCGAGGTTACGTATTCAGTAGCAAGTATAAATGAGGCTTCAGGCATTGATTGCAGACAATTAGACTAATGTGATTATGAGGGAGATAAGGAGGATGGAAGGACAAGACATCTGAAGAATGCAGACAGCCACTGATATTTCAGACATTTCAAAGGGAATTTCTGAAAGTCATATGAGTCATTATGTCATGTGAGTAATGACATAATGTGCAGTCATTATATCATTATACGGATGACACAAAAAAATATGTTTCTTTGTCCAGCTTCTTTCCCCGTCTGTATGCATATCTAAAATGTGTTGTTTGGGGTTTTAGATACAAGTATTTTCATCATGGTGCGACAGCGTCCACCCGGCGGATTCCACACTTACGAGAAGGTGATCTCCTGCTTGTCCCACTTCAGGCCCTGGATCGCGTAGCGCTTCTTCCTCAGGTTGCTTTTGAGCTCGGCGCCAAACTTGTCTGGCACGCCGCAGCGTGGCCGCTTCATGGCCCTGCCAGACACAAGTCAGAGCACGGTCACGACAGGTGGAGGAAATACCTTCTCATACCAGCTCATGTACTGAGCCCTGTTTGGCGAGTGCACATTTAATGTGAGTAGAACAAAGTGTGAAACTAAAGTGTGCAGTTGTAAGAAATGTGTACACACCGCAGATGTTACATATGGATAAATGAACACTTTAGGATTCAGAAATGTGTATATACATTTGTTGTAGATTGGAAGATTGCTATTACCATTCCCCTCACTGTAATAAAATGTGAATGTCGGATCATTGTCAAGCCTTTTCAAAACGTATTCTTTGTTTCAACAGTCAATAGTCAAGTATGTTTATGTTCTTACTCAATAGTGTTGGTGTCGATGGAGCCGGTGATAGTCAAACCATAAAACCTCTGCATGGCCTCGATGGCGGAGGTAACGGAGTGAGGCGCACGGAGGGAATGAGTCCTCATGTCACCTGGGGGCAGGTAACCATACTGCTGCAGCCAAGACTGTAGAGAAAATAGACAAAGGGTTAGAGGCTGAGGTACACTGGCAACTGATAAGAAACACTGCATGTTAATTCTAACTTGCAGTAAGTTAATTTAACTCAAGTGTTACAAATGGATAGATTTACCGCGAGTGTTTTACTGTGTTCACTTCAGTGAATCACTTTATTATGGAAACGAAAGCCAGTGAATGAGAAGCAGATGCAGAAAACATGTCATATCTCGATTGATTCATCGTTATTATGTGACAAACTCCTATCAGGAAGTGCTCTGTGCGCTGCAGATGAAATATTAGTTCGTTTTACAGCTGCAGCTCTGGGTAGTGGGATGTATTTGCTATTAGTTGACTGCAATCAAAGCAAATTCCACATTGACAGAGAAAACAGGCACTGCAATGATGTGTTTTTGTATCTTTTGGCATTCATGAGCTACTGCCTGGATCTACTCCAGTCAATGACTAAATACAGAGCTATGTAACCACAGCTGAATGAAGCGAAGGTCAACCTGAAATCCTTAGGCTGGGTTTTGAGCCAGAATGGATTCAAACAAAGACAGAAACTCACCAAGGAATTTCCCTTGCTTGGTTACAGATTAACTTCAGTGTCCACAAGATACTGTAAATGGTGGCTACTTGTTTGCGTTTCTGTGTTTCCAAATATTTAGGTACACATGAATTACTGTCTTATGACACACATGTTGAAGGTCTCCGGGCCTGGACTGGGTTTAAACTTGACCTTACATTCCCTCTGGAAACCCATCAAGCTGTGGTGCTGGTTTGACATCTGGACCTGTGCCAGAGAGTCTATGTTCCCAACCACTCTCCCACTAGTTTCGCCTGTACCATTACCACTTTACCTTTTAAACAGAAGCCCAAAACAACACTGAGTCTATTGTGTGTGCAGTGAAAACCAAAACCACTTTGATGTGCTTCTCCACACACACGCCCTGACGTGAACCTGGGTCCATGGAGCCGGTAACACACACACACACCCAGGATGTGTTTTAAGGCTTGGAAATACAGACTGTTTGCTTAACCTTCTTGAACATTATCTGGGTCCACACGAACCTACTCATCAAAAATAGCTCCGTAAGTGAGTGGTCCCAGGTCAGATCAACCAATGAAAGGTGTTTTGATGTATACAGTATGTTTCGTTTGAACCAAGTAAATCAGAGGTGTAGTTAAGGATGGATGATATAAACTCTGTACTTTCTATCTAATGTATGTGTCACATTTGAACAAAATGGGGTCTTTGTGTGAGAGGGAATAGTCAAGAAGTTCTAAAGAGACAGATAAAGAGATAGGAAGAGACGTGCAAGAGATAGGGGAGTGTCATGGAGGAAGGCCTTTGGCAACCTCAGCCAGCGTCTCGAGTCCTGACAGCGTCAGTCGGCAATTTTACTGGGAATTTCTGTCTCATCGCATCCAAACCTCAAAGTCAACACCCCCCCATCCCCATCCTTTTGCCTCTGTCTCGTTCTCTCTTCTCCTCTTCTCTTTGCTCCTCCCCATCTCTCTTTATCCCTCGTCTTTTTCTTATGGAAAACCCGGGTGGCTTGAGGGCAAATGCTTATGAACAACCACACCCAGAGTGCATTGAGCTACTCAATCATTACTCTCCGCACACTAGAGAAATCTGTAGGTCGTCAAGAAACATAACGATGAGAATATGATCTTAAACATCTTAACGAGTGCTGCTGTTGCTGTTTTGACATTTCTCAACGTCATTCTTTCCGTTCAAATGTGAAGTGCCGAGTGCAAGTGCGTATCTATGAGCGCATGTGTGTGTGGCCAGATGAGCGCAGCCCCATGTGAGCAGGGTGTGTAGGGAGTTATGCATGTGCATTTGCTTATTTACATTATCTGAACATGCACGTAATTTTTGGATGTTATAGATTTGTGCTTGCAAGACCGTGCCGGCACAGAAATGCTGTAGTGCTTATCTGGGCCTGTCCCACAATGGGGGAGTTGAACAGGAGTGTATGGCGGCTTAAGGGGCCCTTCATATCGAGGGGCTAATCTCTCTGTCTGTCTGTCTGTCTGTCTGTCTGTCTGTCTGTCTGTCTGTCTGTCTGTCTGTCTGTCTGTCTGTCTGTCTGTCTGTCTGTCTGTCTGTGTCTGTCTCTCTCTGTCTGTCTCTCTCTCTCTCTCTCTCTCTCTCTCTCTGTCTCTCTCTCTCTGTCTGTCTCTCTCTGTCTGTCTCTCTCTGTCTGTCTCTCTCTGTCTCTCAGGGAGGCCTAACGGTTTTAGTGTTTAGACTTCACCCCTGAATGAGCCCTTTTTAGTTCTGACTCATACACAGACCTCTATTGGACACATAAAGACTCACTGTTTGACACTGTTACAGAACATCCACATATGGGGGAGGGGAGGGGGGGTTAAGAGGAAGCCATAAAACAGAGATTCATTATTACAGATTACTTTGGTGCCTGTATGCCTGAAGTACATCTAAGTTTTTGTTGCAACTCTGTGGCGCTACAGGACATAGTGTAGAGTAGGAAAAGGAATGAATGAATTACTAATATTAATTCATTTGAAAAAGGAAAAAAAAGGAGTTAGACATTTCTTGAATGTGTATAAACTGCATTGCCTGATTTTACTAGCAATGCAACTCACACCTGTTCTTGTACAGACAACTTAAGCTCCTCAATTTCACTCATTTATTCAGCACATTGTCACAAAGCTCTTACTTTGCCAGTGACCCTGATTACTTGTTTTACTTGAAGGGTTCTGTACCTCTATGGTCCCCAAAATGACTTGACTAAGTCTTATTCACTGCATGACTTGGCTATTTTTAACACAGACGAACTAAAGCGGCAGCAGAAAGGAAATGGTCAATTTATTTATAGTGGCATAAGAGATGACAGATTCAAACAGTGCAGTTTGTTTTATATGGACTATACTGGAAGTTGTGATAATATTGTTTATCTTAGAACTAAAGCCTAATACATATGTAGGTTATCCTTAAAATATCCATTTGGTTCCATTTGTGCACTCTTCTGAGTTAAATGAACTCTTTGATTGTATAGTGTGTAGCCTTCATTTGCATCAAAAACAGAATGTGTTTATGTATCTGCATCTTTTCATATAAAGGGTATGGCCCTCGACACAAGTTTGCAATGGAAGATCCACAAGCAGTGGTTGCTATGCATGTGATTGAGCCCACATGAGAGCTCCTTTCGCATAGGATGAGAAAGAGAGAAGTTAGGAGCGATTGCATTTCAGCAAAGAAAAAAAAACGGAGTCAGTTGTTCCGTTTGGTGTGGGCCAATGGAAAGAAACTCTGGTCAACAGTGACGAGGAGTCCAATTGAGCCTTACAGGGTATGGAACACACACCCACACACACACACAGTCCTCTCTGCATTACTCACCCACTACTGTCCCAATAGCCTACACAGTATTGATGTCACACATCATGAAGTATGAAATTATTGCTCCCCATTTTATTTGTAACTAGAAGGGGCGCTCAATGGACCACAAATCTCCGCCATGAGGCACACCCCAATAATAATACTTAGTCTGTCTGACACAGTAACGTCAAACTGCATGTCTCCCTCCCTCTCTCTGTCTGTGTATGTGCCTGTGTCATAGTTGTTGCGAACGCAGCGCAAGGAGGCGCGGCGAAGGCGCGCCGCTCCGCGCAAGTGGAGCTTACTATGAAACCGTGCTCGGGTTGTGTCTCTGTGTGTGTCTCTGTGCGTGCTCGGGTTGTGTCTCTGTGTCTCTGTGTGCACTGCCTCTGTGCAGCTCCTCTGAGATAAGTAAATGTCCAATTTAGACGTACCATACATCAAATGAAAGGTCTTTGAAAACTGAACACACCTGTCAAGGTTGCGTTTAAGCCCGCCCCTTCCCCCGGAAGCCACGCCCCGGAGAAGGCTCCTAAAAACTCCCCATTGAAACCCCATGTTAAATGAAAAGTGCCCGAATCGCTCCGAAACTTTTTCTACCCCCCCTAAGTGGGGGTCTACGAACAAATACATCGGGCTCGGATTTTGGCTCCGCCCCCCGGAAGTGGGTGAAACAGGCACTTCAAACACTTTGTTGAATTGTTCAAAAACATTCAAAGTTTTTTTTTTGTGAATTTTATTGGTTACTTTTTTTGAATATATTTTTTTCATTATAATTTTTATTTTTTTTGCCTTCGCTTCCCGCGTTCGCGCGTCTTACTTGTGCAGGGTATAATGCTGTCACATTTAGTATGTTGGTGGTCATCAGACATGGGCTTTCTAACTGAACGTCTCTCTCCTGTGTGCCCATGCATGCAAGCACACACACTCATAGACAGAGCAATGGAGAAAGAGTGAGAGAGCTCTCATGTGCTCACATGAGAGATCACTCATGTGCACACATCGGTGTGGTGTCTGGTTATGCACACTGCATCTCTCTGTCCCTCTGTCTTTCTTTCTTTCTCTATCTCACTCTCACTCTCTCTCCATTGCTCTGTCTATGAGTGTGTGTGGGTGTAGGAGTTGTATGGAATAGACAGATGTAGTTACTAGTTAATCTTTATAAACGGCACCAATGTCAGCAACACTACTTACAGGTGTTGGTGTAACAAAGAGAGTCACTGGGAAATATATATATATATATATGCATGGATTATCAAGTTTGACATGTTGCCATTTCAGTGTCTTGTCAGCTTATGACTGAATGACATGGTAGGACATAGCAGTAGATCGGGATCCCACACCCCGGAATGACAGCTTGCGCCCAATATTGTTTAGTTGCACTCCATAGCCTGGAGAGAGGGTGCGTCTGAGGTTACGAATTCACAAAAATAACATACATTAGCTGTCTGTGACCGGATGGGTGCACATAGACATGGGCGATTCCCCTGTTGGGGTGTACATGCATGCATGCGTCTGTCTGTGTGTGTGTGTGTGTGTTGTGTGTGTGTGTGTGTGTGTGTGTGTGTGTGTGTGTGTGTGTGTGTGTGTGTGTGTGTGTGTGTGTGTGTGTGTGTGTGTGTGTGTGTGTGTGTGTGTGTGTGTGTGTGTGTGTGTGTGTGTGTGTGTGTGCGCGTGTGTGTGCGTGTGCGTGTGCGTGCGTGCGTGCGTGCGTGCGTGCGTGCGTGTGTGCGTGTGTGTGTGTGTGTGTGTTATATTGTCAGTGCGGGTGTATTCAGTTCAGTACGAAGACTTTACAGATTTATGTGTGGATATAATTGCGGTTAGATGAGTACTTTACCTCATGATATATTTACAATAAAACACCATGAGCTCTCTAGCTAGGAATCTCTGAGCACATGTTGCTCACGCACACACACACACACACACACACACACACACACACACACACACACACACACACACACACACACACACACACACACACACACACACACACACACACACACACACACACACACACACACACACACACACACACACACACACACACATGCGTACGTGTGTGTGCAGCTGCAGTCTATAAAAAACAACTCCCCTCTAGCCAATAACAATAAGACTGTAATAACAAAAGGTGAGATTTGAAAATTACTGTCATTTGAGCAATAAGTCAAATCTTTAGCAAAACTTAACAGAGGGACTTGGTCTTCAACATCGCCCATGTTTGGTCAAAGTTAAATACGTCGCACTTCATTCATGAACAGGAAATGAGCGAATTACTTAACGTATTACCTTATTTCCTGTAACACCACCTATCACTCCTCAGAATGGTGAGCTAAGGGCTAGACCACCCAGCTGTCATCATTAGGATGTGGCTTTGTTTGAGTTCTATGCATTTTTCCTTCCATCCATAGATTAATCAGTAAAACAACATGACTGGACTCAAGTTAAATGGTGAAACATATACTGGTTCACTTAGATCTGTGGTTATTCCCAAGGACAATATGAGGAAGAAAATACGCACATCCATTGTAGAATATGGATTTCACATGCGCTGGGTAGCACAAAAAAAAAGAATTTCTGCACACTGCTTTTGTTTTCAACAAGTGTTACTTGTTGACTAGACTTGACTTGGTTGAGCTCACAGTGCAAAATAATTAAATTAAAAGAAAGAAAATAACTTGGGAAGTCAAAAGCAGTATGAGGGTATTTTCTCTTTGTCTTGAATAGTTGGAAGAGGGTTTACATGTATTATTCAAACAGGGCCTGTGTATGTGAGGACCATGACTCCTGCTCTAGTGAATTTAGTTAATTACTTGTATTCTCCAACTGTGTGGTTCCCACATTGCATCACCACCATCACCACAATACCTTCTTCTCTTCTCTTCTTTGCGTCATGTGGTTTGCACAACCCCCTCCTTTGTCTTTTATAGCTCATTAGGTCATCTTCTACTCCGCTTATGCCTACTTTGTTCTTCTTAGCGCCCTCTTTGTACTAAATGACTTCAACGTTTAGTCATGAAACGTTTGAGTGAGTGTGTGTGTGTGTGTGTATGTGTGTGTGTGTGTGTGTGTGCGCGTGTGTGTGTGTGTGTGTGCGTGCGTGAGCACGGGCGCATGCACTTTTCTCTCTGTCTATGTTTATGCACATGTTTGAGTGTATATGCATAGGTATGTGTGTCTGTGGCTGTGCTTGTGCGTCAGTGACTCTGCAGGTTGTCACGGTCAGCTGGATGGTCAGACCAAGGTGTTTTCAAAGCGGGCAGGAAATCCCCTCACCACTTCCTGTCTTTGCCACAGACCACAGGACATGACACGCCTGCCGTGTCCTGACAACCTCTGACTGCGTTGCAGCTTCCTACAAAGCTGTCCATCCAGCAGAGTCATACTGACCACCCGCTTGATTAACTTCACCATTAATCTACAATATAAACACTCACTCAATAGTTGTCTTGATGCTTAGCAAACAGTGACAACTTTTTTGGTGCAAAACACCCTCACAAACATCATGCCCTTAAATCAAGTAAATAGACATACAGGATGCAGTAGAGGTGAGTTATTTCAATGCAATCTGAATCATAAACTAAATACGAGCCTATTAAACCATCTCATTGCCCTAAATAAATATAAATTTAGTCACTGCTTTGGTAGGGTCTCTAGGAGGAATCTGATCGTCTTTATACTTAACTTGACAGGCTAATCTAGGTCAATGGAGTCCAATAAGTTTTTTCCACTGCCACAGCTGGAAATACAATACCAGAGTCCATAGGCAGGATAAAATGATTAGAGAGACTTGGCACCACTATATGACGTACCAAAATCACACACACACACACACACACACACACACACACACACACACACACACACACACACACACACACACACACACACACACACACACACACACACACACATTTTAATTTTTTTTTTGTATCCACTGAGTTAAAACACAACTAGAACACACACTCACACACCAGACACCACACACACAGGCGGACATAGCTGAATGGGTAGAGAGGCCACCTGGGAAACAGATGGTCCTAGGTTCGATTCCTGGTGTATCAAAGTGTCCTTGAGCAAGACCCAGCTGAAAACTGAATTCCCCTGTGGGATCACATAGGTCTAATTATTACTACACACATCACAAATGATACCAGCCAATGCAGATGGAAACAGGTGTGGGTCGGTCTTAACATATAGTCACTTCCTGCATGGTCACTTCCTGCAACCCAGACAAAGAACTTCCTGCTGACCACAACACTTGAAGACCCACACATGCGTTTTCGACTGACAGGCCTACTTAAAACAATGAACTGAATAGAATAGAGCCTGCAGGTTATGGGAAGTAAGCTATTCGGTTTAAACTTTGGTGAGTGTTTTTCCACAACTGACCAGATGCAACAGAACCTTGCACATTGTAAAACTCCCCTCCCCCAGTCAGTTCTGCCATAACTCAGGACAGATGTCAACAATTACATCTCAGCATCCCTCGCAGTACCCACAGATTTCAGCCCCCCACCCAACCCATCTCCACAAAAATTGCCGGTCTCCCTCTCTCTGCCCATGATGACCACAACACAGGCTGAAGCCCTTCTTCCCATTTGCCTTCTCTTGTTCTCCTGCTTTTGCACTCTCAGCATTTCCCAGTGTTTTCATGAAAGCTTCCTCTAACCTCGTCAAAAACCCCTCCTCCACCCCCCCCTCTCTCTCTCTCTCTCTCTCTCTCTCTCTCTCTCTCTCTCTCTCTCTGCAAAAAGAAAAGAAAAGTGGGAGAAAAGCCATGTATTATGCCACAGTGGAGCATGGTGGACATTACAATGCAAATACAACTAATTAATTCATCATGGCACACGTGGTTTAACAAACTTTAAACGATCATTTTGTGTCGCGTTGCTCTGACTTTTTATTTGTTTTATCCATTAGGCCCGCCTCACTAAGATTGCAACCAGCGTTGCCAGATTTTGTGAGAGAAATAAGCAACCAGGTCTAGGAAAACAAGCAGGTCACATATCGTGCATCGGATATTTGAAAATAGCCGATCTACAAGCTCACAACGCCTGTGGCATCGATCGGCTATTCTCAGAATATTTAGAATATATTTTTTTAAACATTCTAACAACACAAATGCTCCGTGGGCACAAAACATTTTCATGAAAATATTATGAGAACCATAATAATAAAATAAAAAAAATTGGAAGCAAGCCTAAATAAGCAAGCACACTTTAGAAACAAGCCCAGATAACCGCAACCCTAAACTACCAATTTTTACAAGCAACTTAACAGAAAAAGAAACCCGAAGTCACTTATAATAAGCCGATATGGCAACACTGATTGCAACTGTGATTGCAAAATCACTAGTGACAGAATTAACATAATCCTCATGGTTGTTTGACCTTGAAGAAGTTCTCTCACCTCTGGCTTGATTTCTCTGGGTGCGCTCAGCTCCCATCCCAGCGCCAGTAGCAGCAGCTGGGCGAGTGTCTTCACTCGGAGTGCCATTCCTTCAGCAAGGCACCCTCCGACAAATAGCACGATTGCCTCGTTGAAACACTTAACTTACTTTTGTCTGTGTGCTGTTTGTCAGAGCATTATCTGGCGAGATCTAAAAAAAAACTATCCGACGAACTCAGCTCTCTCGGGAGCAAACGAAACGACTTGTTGCACCCACCCAGCTGCTATCAAACTCGTCCACAGGTTTTCTAAAACGACGTCTCTGCATTAAACGGTTGGTGTCTATGATCCAATCTGTGCATCTTCCCCCCCTCTTATAGTTTGATCGAATTGGAATGAACTGATCAAACACTGATCGGTCGGTGTGAAGCTTGGTTGGTGGTGGTGCAGATGTTGCTGTACTGCATGCGTAATAACCTAGTGTTCCAGCAGCTCACTTCCAGATGTTGAGATTTACTTTTGTTGTTTTCACGAACCACGTTCTAACCCTCGGCCTACTTTTCCTCTTCTTATCTCTGCTGCCTTCCCCTCCCTTTCCTTCCTATCCTCAAATCGTCTTGTTTTGATTCTTCTCTCCTCTCCTCTCTCTCTCTTTCTCTCTCTCTCTCTCTTGCGCTCTCTCACACACACAGCTGCAGACGTGGTAGTTTGATAGTCCCTGGAGGCCTTTGCTGGAAAATAGAGGGTTGTAAACCTCCCCCTTCTGCATTGGCCCATCCCTACTTGGGAGAGGTAGAATCAACTTTGTGACCTTGTTGGCATTAGACAGTGGTGTAAGAAGTAGGCTACTCAAGATATTTTACTTGTAAAAGTAGCAAGACCACAATATAAAAAAATACTCTGTTACAAGCAAAAGGCCTGTGTTCAAAATGTTACTTGAGTAAAAGTACAAAACTATTTGGCATCAAAATATACTTAACGTACCAAAAGTAAAAGTACTGAAATGTTTGAAAATAGTAGATCTACAAGCTCACAACGCGTCGCAATGCGACACTTTGTGAGCTTGTAGATCGGCTATTTTCAAATAGCCTAGGTATAAAATAGGGCTGAAGTGGTTAATGTATGTTTTAGAATATAATATTTTATATCTGCAAAGTAACTAGTAACTACAGTTTTCAAATAATTGTAGTGGAGTAAAAGTACAATATTTGCCTCTGAGATGTTGAGGAGTAGAAGTAAAGTATTGAAAATTGGAAATACTCCAGTAAAGTAAAAATCACACCCTGTGTGAAGTGGGCGGTGTCTTGCTAGCTAATCACAATACTGAATGGAGTCAACCAATCATGTACAAAAAATAAATACATTTATTGAAACACTCTTTATGATGGACGAAACCATAACTTAAAAAAACCTAATCTATGCTTTTTTTAAAGTTATGGTTTCTTATATAGGGCTATGCACATGTGTCATGTGACACTGGCCAATCACAGTCCTGAATAGACTGTGATTGGCCAATCACGGTGCAGGGTTAGGCGGGGTACTTTTTGGCCAATCACAGCGCAGCATTTGTTGTACAAATATCCAAACCTCACTTATAGGGGCGGTTTCACCGCCCAAAAAATACCTCAAAATTGTACTTAAGTACAGTACTTGAGTAAATGTACTTAGTTACTTTCCACCATTGGTATTAGAGCGGACATGGCTGACGTTGACCCTTTCCAGTGAGTTGAGGAAGGACTTATCATCCTATCAAGACAATATTGCCTAGTTAGTAGTCTAGAAATGTAAATACAAAGCAAAATGATTGCATGATAGGACATTCAAATGATGCCTTGTTTCAAATCTTAGAAAATATGATTAGCCTACCTTGATTGTTAGCTCTATTTTTAGTTTACATATTGAACATATCTATGACTAAAGAATATGACTTTGAAAATCATATATGCTTACATTTCATTACTATCAGTAGTTGACACTGTGATGGGTGTGCTTTTAAAAATCTTTAACAGATCATGTCATGTCATCATTTACAAATTATACATTTCATAGGCAAGACTACTCTACCTCATTGTGTAGGCAAACTCATGATCAGTTTAAAATTGCTGACATATACTTTTTTATGAATTAATTTGACTTCTTAGTTCACTTTCAAAGTTTCAGCCAGGTAAGCGCAAGAATGGGCTGCATTTGCATCACCAGATTCATGTGTTAATACAGGAAATTGCGCCCTCTGGAGTATGAGCATATTTTTTCTGCAAAACACGTCAGAGATCAGTTTACTATCCTAGTTTAAAAACAAATGTGACAATAGCCTATATACAAGCTCACAATGCATCACATCGCATCACGTCAGCATGTCCATAATTTTGCTCTATTTTGCTATTTGGGACTTTTATAAAAAAAACGTTTCTCCTATGACATGCCCTGCCCAATATAAGGACACCAGGTTGGAAAGTGGTTAAACTGGCCATGGATCATTTGCAAATGGCTTTCAATTTACTGTAAGGGATAAAAGCCCAGTGCTGATCCCTAAATGTTACGTTGGTATAGTTTCATTTTGTAATTGTCTATGTCTTCACTCCCAACCCATGACTGTGTCCTTCTCTGTCTCTCTCTCTGTCTCTCTCTCTGTCTCTCTCTCTCTCTCTCTCTCTCTCTCTCTCTCTCTCTCTCTCTCTCTCTCTCTCTCTCTCTCTCTCTCTCTCTCTGTGTCTCTCCTTCCACAATGCTGAGGCAAATGGCATGCCACCTCCTTCTCTGGCAGAAAATCATATTAGTCCTTTGAAGGAAATGGAATGCCCCCATTGTTTGGGGGAGAGCTTAATTTTCCCTCAGAATCTTCCCTGTCTAATACATTATTCCACCAGGCACTTGCTCATACATTTCAAGACTGCCACCTGCTGTACAAGAACACAGTGCTTATTGACTTAGTGTCTTAATTGAAATGCATGCGGCACCACTCATTTGTTGGTGGTAAATGGCAGCCAAACAAAGAGATTTCACATCACATAGAATGATCAGTTGACTACCTGATGCATCTTGGGTTCTCTCTCTCTCTTTCTTTCTTTCTCTCTCTCTCTTTCATACACACACACACACACACACACACACACACACACACACACACACACACACACACACACACACACACACACACACACACACACACACACACACACACACACACACACACACACACACACACACACACACACACACACACACACACACACACACACACACACACACGCACGCAGGGGCCGGCTGCTGTGGTTGTCATGGCTGAGGAGATTAGGGCCTGAAATGGGGACAGCTGGCCTCTTCCCCTCCCCTCATCCTCTCGGTTGATGTGACAGACACAGAGGAAGGCAGAGCACTTTAATTGTGTTGGGAGAGAGCAGGATTAGTGACGCCTGCGTGTGAGCGAACTTGGCACTTATGGCTGAACATGGCTGCATGCTAACACACACACGGACACGCGTAATTCTGCAAGCATTCATGGATGTTATACATATATAATAATATATACAATAAGTGCTGGTATGTGACAGTCCATGCAACTATTTTCCAAACTGAGTTTTATTATATTTCCTTACCCCTCCATGGTAACATCTTGGAATACTGAAAGTACACCTTACAACAAACAGACATAGACTTCTTGGGGGGGGGTTGTATAAAGATACAACATAAAAACATTTAGCGAGTAACTGTGTGTTACAGACATCACTTTTAGACTAAACAACAATTACATTATTCACAAAGTTGAAGGGCAAAGGTCACACGTACACTCCCTTCGTTGGGCACATGAATACCGCCTCTGTGCTTTTCTCTTGGCTGGAAGATATGATTGAAAAAGTAAACCACAATAACGTGAGAAGGTAGGTTATCCTAACAACAAGATGGCGAAACATATTCTCCACAGAAACACCCAGTTAATTTGCCTCATTTGACTTTGCTCGTCTCATTTTTACGACATGGCTCTGCAGGCGTCTAGCCATTGGTCTGTGAGTCTGTCTGTCTGTCTGTCTGTCATCAGATTCAGTACCAAATTTAGTTTTTTCACATATCATTGCTGTCGGGTGGAAACCTTGTATGTCCAAAACCGTTCCTTTTTTTATTATCATTTTAAAAACATTTTAAAATAGTGAAAATAGCCGATCTACAAGCTCACAACAGCATAGATCTGCTATTTTCACAATTTTTTTTGTGCAACACTCTTTAATGATGACGTAGGGCATTAATTTACGGAAAAACATAATAGGTTGAAATGTGGACATAATAGGATTCTGCCTGACAGCGACAACAATATACAATATGTTTTATAATTTTTAGAATATTTAACTTCAATTCTATATGTAAGTCAATCGGACCCTGATGCTGAAACCTTGCCCCATTTGGAGTCATATGCCATAGATGCCATAGATGACTGACGTCACAGGCTGACGCCGTTCCCATGTGGATCCTTAGATCCACATGATCAGATTTCTGTTGATGAAATGACCTGCAGACAATGGTATTTGTATTTCTCTTAATAGTTTGCTTTGGTCAACCTATGCGATATATAGGTAGGGTAAGACAATTATGAATTGCAGAAAGATTTAATAATCACAGCCAAGTATTCTAAAAAATAAAATAAAATTCTATTAGTATACTTTTCCGTAACTGGCCAGTTATCTGACATTTGAACTGTCTCCATCTGGCACTCCAAATAAGTTAAAAACATCACTAAGAATTATCTGACCCACATCTGGTATGAAACACTGATACAATAGAGTTACACTCTCCTCAAACATCGACTTTGTTAACATTTTAAACCTACCCAGTAAAATCCCCTAATGTCAATTTAACATATGGGTAATTTTCATGCCCTGAGAATTAAATGGACACTTGAGGACTTTACTGTGTATAAACAACTTCAGCCAGAGAAAGGTAGTCTTCCTTTTCTTGGGATCCAGCATGAAGCGGCTTTACTTGATTACGGTACTTGTCCTGGGTTATTCTCATGTTTTTCATACTTTGACTCTTTCCATTTCTTAAAAGATAGTTGGTCGGCTCACAACTTTCACAAACTAACAATTTACTCAGACTACCAAAGTGACAGACTAGTAAAAATGCATTTAGGAAGCAATACAATGCAAAAGCCCAACAGTTTTCACCTAATGGTAAACATCAATTCAAAGCACCAGAGCGTTGCTCAGCCAATCACATAGACTCTAGATCGGGACCTTCTTCTTCTTCAGACTCCTCCCTTGTTTCTTCCGGAACTCTACCGGTGGGCAGATCCATCTGTGGTGATTCAGCCAACTGGGGCATTTCCACATTCTCTCCCTGGATGCCAGTCGACGGGTCATCAGTTGGTTCAGAACTGGTGTTGAGGAAGGCTTGGTATTGGTTCCAGAAGCCAGCTGAGCTCCTGGTGGCTGGGATGTTAGGTGAAGTGGTAGCCGTGGAAGCCGTGGAAGCCGTGGAAGCCGTGGAAGCAGGAACGCGCTCAGAAGTGGACCGACTGCTCCGGGCTGGCGGACGTGTCGGCTTCGTAACCACACCGTGGTGCTTCATGTGACCCTGCGGATGAATTAAAAAATGGAGACAAGTCCTTAATAGCTTTCATGATACATACATCATACATAATAATACAAAAGAACTTGTAATTTAAGTAAAGTAACTCTGGGCAAAAGAAGGCTTTGTACCAGGAGAGAGAGCACCCTATCCAGTTCAGAATGGGAAAACACTAAAGACGTTGGCAGCAACACTGTAAGATGATGCTGTCAGCAAAGGTGGTCAATTGATTAACCTTTATCTGCATATCATTACAAAAATTGCCAATGTGCCCCGGTGGATCACAGAGTAAGCCTGCATATGAATAAGGTTAGAGTCCTTCTTGCAGCTGTTGACTGTCTATCAGAAATAAAGCATGAAATGCCAAAGATTTAAAGTCTGCCAATCATAGACTTGTATTGAATGTTGTTAATCTCATCATTTCATGAGGCAGTGGATTGCATAAGCATCAGTAAGTGGAAAAAGGTAAATTTTCCACGGAAACTATGTACTTTGTAAATCATTTTCACACTCCATGTTGTTTAGAATTTGC
The DNA here is from genome assembly GCF_963280865.1 of Gymnoscopelus braueri. NCBI lineage: Eukaryota > Metazoa > Chordata > Actinopteri > Myctophiformes > Myctophidae > Gymnoscopelus > Gymnoscopelus braueri. The sequence goes on from NC_137611.1 coordinate 18,955,924, forward strand.
CAGTGTTTATAAATGTAAAATGTTAACAGTAATAATACCAGCACTGTAGATTTAGATAACTCTAGTTAATTGTCTTGTTAGTCAACTTCTCCTCATGACACTTTGTTTGTACCACAATAACACTTCTACAAAGAATTACATATGATAAGACACCTGCAGGGGTCATCGCCATGCTGGCTTGTAGTGGACATTTTTGTCAAAATGCAGTTTTTGCCATGGACATACAAAATGAGTAGACAAACACACAAAGAGCTAGACCTAAATGACCATTACAGGTCTGTAACTCTGAGAGTGTACAAATGTAACCAACTGGACCCGTAGGGTCCATTTGGTTACATTTGTGGCTGGAAGTTATGGTGGTCTTTGAAAATAAAACGTTTGAGAACCACTGTCCTAGTGGTCTCATAATGTGCCATACATGTCATAGTAAATCAGTGTCATACACTCAGTGTCATACACATTCTGAAGAAAACCTGGAGACTGACATTCAGTAATTGGGTCTTATGATCAAAATAAGAACATTATAATGGTGTGTAAAAACAATATCTAAAATTTGCCACGGACCAGGCCAAGTCTTGCCACGGACACACCGTGTACGGACATATTGATGACCCCTGGACATCTGTTTAGATTATTTTTTTAACTCAGTGATCATTTTCCTCACCTTTAATCCACTACGACTGGCATACTCTTTCCCACACTCAGCACAGCTGTAGGTCTTTTTCTCGGGACGAGACAGGGGAGGGGGGAGTGTTGGTGCGAGGCCAATGGGGACCGAGCTGTCGAGGCGTTCACTCACAGATGATCTGCTAGCCTTAATGCTCTCCATTCTCTCATCTCTCCCATACGAGCCAAAGTGATGGCTCTGACGTGTCTCCCTTACAAACGTGGCCGCTCTTTGTGATGTGCCCCTCACTTCAGCACCACCAACATCTTCAATCTCTGAGGATGTCGTATTGGGGTCCTCGTCAAGCACAGTCGCTGGGTCTTGCTTTGGTGTTGCTGGTGGAGGTGACTGAACTTTGTCTTCTCCCATGGGCTCAGGTGTTTGGGACCTTGGCGATTGCTCGGACTCAAAGTTGGGTCCTGCATTTGTTTTAGGTGGTTCTTCACTCAGGATGGGGGTAGAGGAGGTGGGACAAGAGTGCACAGGGGTTGCACTATGGGTCGGAGTACTTAGTAGATCCTCCAGGTTCGATCTTGAGCCAGAGAGGAAGACATCAAAGGAAGAGGAAGCTTCATCTTCTGGACTGTCCTCTATCTTAACACTATGCGCCGCTGACGTTTTGATGACAGCAGAAGGAGTAGCTGACGGATTGATGGAGAGATGAATATCGGTTGTAGCCAGTTCAGCTTGGTTGTCTTCATTACCTGGAGAGTCTGTACTTTCCAGTTGGGGATCTGGTGAGGGAGCACTGACAAAAAGGACAGGTGGGTCCACGCTGCCTGGACGTGGGGTTTGTGTAATAGGGTTCAAGGAGGGGCCTGGGCTGAGGTCAGAGGGTGGGATCAGTTCTGGACTGGATGAGCCAGACTTAATGGGGTCATCAGTGCACTCTGTTGATGTCATATAAGCCGAGATAGTGGTAGTTCCTTCCATTGATGTTTGACATTCAGTGTTTTGGGCTGGGCTTTGGGATTGGCTGGCTGTAGCTGGAGGAGGGCTTTTAGGTGGGACAGTGGATGGGTCTGTGGGCTGGCACTCGAGCTGTGACAGTTGTACATCATCAGACTCCACATTCATCTCAGGTAAAGGCTCCTCCACACCATCAGGGGGTAGCTGCCCACCAAGGTGCATGCGGATGTGATGCTGGAGAACCAGAGCATTGGTGAACTTGCGCTGGCACAGAGGGCAAGAGTTCTGGACACGTGCATTGGGAGGCCGGGCACGATGGGTAGCCAGATGTGCCCGCAGACTACCTTTGGTAGAGAAGGATCGTCCACATAGCTTACAGGGGAAAGGACGTTCTCCAAGGTGGGTAGCTTGGTGTAGACGCAGGGCCCTGGGGCAGCTCAGTACGCGCAGACACACCCCACACTGGTTGGGTGCCAGATTACCACCTGCACCCATGATGCCAAGTGATGGTAGCATGGAGCCTACCAGGGCACTAGCTCCATTAGCACTCATGCCTAGGGCAGCAACCATCTCACGGGTGAAGTTTGAGGCAGAGGTGGATGATTGTGGGGAGGCCATTACATAGGTGCTAGAAGTGTTGGTGTTTGAGAGGCTACTGGCGTAGGCTGCTGAAGAGGAAGCCACACAGCTAGCTAGCACCTCTCCCATGGACATGGAAGCAGAGGAGGAGGCCCAGGGAGAGGAGGAGGATGTGGGAGGCTCTCTTTCCAGCTTTTCCACCAGTCTCTGCAGCTTGGATGTGTCTGACGTTGGGGTGGAGGAGGAGAGGGAGGACGGAAGAGAGGAGGTGGATGGACCTGAGGCTTTAGGAAATGGGGAGAAGGGGAAGGACATCTGAGAGTGGGGGTTGGAAGTGAACTGATGGGACCCTGGTGCAGAGGGATGTGGGGGGCGTAGCAGGCCAAGGGCTGAATGATGGGGAGATGCGTGGGAAGAAGAGGAAGATGAAGAGGAGGCAGATGGAAAGAGGAGCTTAGGCAGGTGGGCTAGCTGGGAGTACGCTGAGGGAGGTAGCATGGGCGCATGAGGGGGAGTGTTCTCGTCAAAGCGCTGTTGCTTGGCTCCCTTGAATAACCCTGCAATGGTGTTAGAGGGGTTGGAGAGGAGGGAGGATGCCAGAGAGGAGGAAGAGGATGGTGCTGAGGAAGAGGAGGAAGTGTGGGATGATGCAGAGGCAATAGAGGCTGCAGCGGCCACAGCTGCAGCCCTGTTGAGCTGAAGGATGGAGTGGGAGATCAAAGCCAGATCTACACTGGGGGGCAGGGGTAGAGTGGAGGGTGCAGCACCTCCTCCACCCCCCAGAGAAAAGCCTCCCCTAGCGCCACCAACCTCCAAATTATCTCCAAACAGATCATCTTCAGGCCTACGTTTATGCCTTTTCTGAAGTAAATTTATATTACTACTACCACTGCTGCT
>NC_137611.1:18963975-18971475 GCF_963280865.1 Gymnoscopelus braueri
GTAAAACGTATGTTTTATCATGCCAATAAAGCTCCTTTGAATTGAATTGAAAATTGAGTCAACAATTGATTTTTGTCTAACTATCACCTGGTCGCGCAGGTAAATGCAGAGTGGGCTACTCATGTCCTGTGTGTGTGTGTGTGTGTGTGTGTGTGTGTGTGTGTGTGTGCGTGCGCGCGCCCACGCGCGCGTGCGCGCTCCTCAACACCGTCCCTCGATGTGCTACAGTAGTAGGCTGGCTCAATAAACAGACTACTGAAATGAACAGGAATTTGCAACAATGGCGCAAGGACACAGCTGAGTGAGCATCACCCTGTACGAGCCTCTCTCTCTCTCTCTCTCTCTCTCTCTCTCTCTCTCTCCCCCCCCCCCCCCCTCTCTCTCTCTCTCCCCCCCCCCCCCCCCCCCCCCCCAACACACAGACAGAGCCACTGACGCGACGCACAATGCTTCCTTTTCAACCTCAGCCCTACTGCTCACCACGTGGAGAGGAGCGGTAACCAAAGAAAGGACTGCATGGGACAGCCAGCCACAGTGAGGAGGAGAAACTAGTTTTTCACTCCGGCCCCTATATATCCCTATCTGTCTAAGTGTAGTTGCTTATTTTTAGGCTTGCTTCTTTTTCAATTATTATTTAAACCAGTGGTTCTCAAATATTTCCATGTCATGGACCCCCAAATTAATGTATTTGTCCCTAAACCCCATTTGAAAATGTTTTGTGCCAGGGGAGCCCCACATACCAAATTTGTGTTGTAGAATGTTTCAAAAATATAAAAAAAAAATATTCACATTTTATTTCATGATTTTTTTTGAAAATAGCAGATCTACAAGCTCACAACACTTAGCATCGTGACGCGAGCTTGTATGTGCTATTTTAAAATAGCCAATGCATATAGATTTAAACTAAACAGTAAAATAATCCATGTTGATTTAACTCAGACAAAGAGTGTACAAAATGAACCTGCAACCGCAAGGGTCCATCTGGTAGGCTACAGGATTTCATTTGTACACTCTGAGTTACAATGGATAAATGGACACTGATGATTTTACTGTCTGTCTTGGTTCACCAGCATATACGTGCTCGATTCCCCTCTCTTTATAGTCGCACAGGCATGCACACACTCTCACACACACACAAAATGACAAAACAACAAAATCCAATCCATAAAGCCTGGATGCTATTACAATTTAATTATGGAGTCTTGCAATAGGCCTAATTAAGTCTAAATTAGACTACTTAATGACTAGCTACCATTAGACCTTCATCCTTCGTTGAGTAATTAAGCTAACATACAATTAATATGAGGTCAAACATATTTAATTAATAATAATAATAATAATAATAATAGTAATATAATTAGGTCTAATTATTGATATATTGACAGGGACGATGGCCTCCTAATTCACCCCAAAATGTAATTTCCATTGCGGGCCGATTACTGTATAGGCTACACCTGTCCTGTCCATAACAGCAGGCAGGCAGTGACGCCTTGATTTAGTTGTTTATGATGTGGCCTTGTATGCTATGTGGACTCAGAGCGTCCCATCACGTAGAAAGAATTACAAAAAAAATACACAACGATCGATCCAACGTCGTTAGCAAAACCTATATTGCGGTTGCACTGTCAAAAAAAGAACAGAAGATAACTCATACACGAGCTTGTTTCCAGGGGAAAAAGTGCACATTATGATTTTTTTCCCCTAAAACAAGAGGTCTCCATTGTGCCAACAAAGCGTTCGTGTTGTTTCGTGCCATCTTGCCACTGTGATCGCCTTAAATGATCGAACCTCGTCTTTACATTTGCGTTTGGGAACCGAACGGGGCGCATATAATGCATCCAAGTTGTACAGAGCCGCTACTGTACGGCGACCTGTTGCACGCCTGCGCGGGCGCGCGCTCCTATCATAACAAGTTATGATTCATAAATTATTATGACTTCTCAAAAATACGCGCCCCCGCCGCTCGCTATTTCTCCGCCCCGTCCGCGGCCACAATATCGTCGACACAAGCGTCGGGAATAACAGCGATAAGACAACTTACCATGTTTGAAAGGATGATGTTTGGCAGCGTTTATGTGAAATGACTGGAGGGGGAAGAATAGCCTTATGTTGGGCTAAACGGCTCCGTCTCTCAGCCTACCGGGACGTTGGCGTAGTGTTTCCCGATTCACTCACTGGGATGCGCAGTCGTCCCTTTGACAGCCAAGCGGAACGCCGCATTTTTAAATTATTTATCTCCGTAAACACGTCGTCTTATTGTGTCTTTGGGTTAATAATACTAATGAAGGGCGTCGTAAACATAATATGCGATTATTATGGCCAAGTTCAATGGGGCGGGGATGGGTTATTATTGATGTGAGGCGTGTGTTGTAGTAGGAGGCAACGCTAGAGAATTGAATGATTCTTCCTGTCACTCCCTCCCCTCCTTTTAGCCTATATGCTTAATTTTTTAAGACTCCATCGTTACAATGGCGTCGCTCGCCGAAAAATATACAATCTACGAGCTCACTCCGTGGACGCGACGCGCCGCGTTGTGAGCTTGTAGATTTGGTTATTTTCGTCGCGCGACACCGCCGTGGGGCGAGATATAAACCGGGCTTTTATGGAGCGTTTCAAAGCTCTTTGTATTTTTATACGGCGACGGCCTGCTCTGCTCTGCTCGGCCTGTTAGTCTGAGCTCTCTGCGGCACTACTACTGACCGTCCACTCCTACTGTCTGTCTGTCTGTCTGTCTGTCTGTCTCTGTCTGTCTGTCTGTCTGTCTGTCTGTCTGTCTGATCTGTCTTCACCCCTCTGTCTGTTAATTTATGACTTTCATAGCCAGACGCTCCCCAGATCCAGGCAGGGATACACAGTGACCATGACTACCTCAACATTGACTTTTTGTGTGCATGTCACATAGGCCTAAAGCGCTGCTAGGGCCCACACATAGCCTATTAGGATGTACATAAAATGTAGGATTCAGGAACCTGTATAATTTTGATGATTTGATGATTTAGGCACCCATGCATGCAAGAAAGAGTGTGTGTGTGTGTGTGTGTGTGTGTGTGTGTGTGTGTGTGTGTGTGTGTGTGTGTGTGTGTGTGTGTGTGTGTGTGTGTGTGTGTGTGTGTGTGTGTGTGTGTGTGTCATGTGCTTACTTCAACTAGACTTGCTATCTTTTCTATTTTCTTTTATTTGGCCCGTTCATGTCCAGTTCTGAAGTTACTTGTAAATAATAACAAGTATTTGGCTTGTAGGCTAGTTACTGCATTATTTTGTATATATATCCATCATAACTTGAAATAGCGTTAAAGCGATAACATTTAGTGAAACGCAAAAAAATCCACATTTCTAGGCTAAGAGACAAAGAATGCAGTCTAGAATCAAGAGACAGCCAAGAAACGTGTTTTGCAGGTTAATATTTATGGGAGGTGCTTAACAGTTTGGATTGTGGTACTCTGGCTCTCATTAATAATCAGAAACAATTTAGTGTTTTATATTAAAACACACTATTCTAAACTTTCATTGGGAAAAGGAGACTATGAGTCCTAAATTGTGTGGAATTCCTCTCTGAATGGCAGACATTATTATAATGCCATATAGGGCAATTGATGTGCAGCAATTAAAAAAACGACCAAAAGATCACATTACAATTGAAGCAGATATTTACAACACAAACATATACAGGCTAAAATATCTCAAATAGTACACACCTTTATCCATCCATGTGAACAACACATATATCTTTAATAACAATCTTCCTTTGAACTTCCCCAGATGTGATTTAGTTATGTGTTTGTGTTCATGTGTTGACACTGAGCATCAATGGGTCAGGTCTTGTAAACTGTGACCAGGTGTTCAGAGTGTTAAAGCAGTGTCTTTCAGACAGTGTGCTGGGACTATTGACCCATATGGGACCCAGAAGTGGGGTTTGAGATGCTCTAACACCAGCGCAGAAAGCATTTTGAGCTTGTAGACCAGCTAGTTTTGCCATGTGACACCGTCACATGGCAAAACTTGGCTGTTGGCCCCTGATTTTAAGGTTTTTGCAAAATGTTGGCCCCATTGCATAAGCTGACCACAAGGATACAGCCTTTAATTAAGTTAATTCTGAAATGTGGTCTTGCCATGATTATCTTAAAAGAATGGACATGCTGCTATGTGTACAGCATTGTGAGAACCACAATGCAGTAAGCAATTTGTATTGCTAAGGTCATGGTTTATATGTAATATAACATTCATCCCACTAGGTGTCTCTCAAGGACCACAATCTACAGTCAACATTGCAGTGAGGCTGAGTTTAGTTCACCTTTTATCGTATTTATTTTGTCTTCTCAGAAAAATATCAAACAAACGGCCTTAATATCCAAAGCAATTCAAAGCAGCATAATACATACACAGGACAGAGTCCATCTACAAACTCACAACTTGATTGCACAAGACAAAAACACACAAATGCATGCACACTTGCACACACACACACACACACACACACACACACACACACACACACACACACACACACACACACACACACACACACACACACATTTGCATTATGACATGGATACTAGTTCCACAGGATTTGAAGGACTCTCCCCATGGTTACTTTCTGTTCTGCCCTGGCCCTTCTTCATGATCTTCACCAGCAAAGTCTTACAGCAAGGGAATGCTATCATGGTATCTCTTATGTCTTTTCTCATGAAAATATAGAGGAGTGGGTCCGCCAAGGGACTTAGATAGACCAGTGCACTGGTCAGAACAGAGGACAGATCCCTAACTGGGTCTACTGTGGTTGAATTATCATCTTTCATGGAAAAGTAGAAGTTCCTTATGCTGAAGGGGAGGAATAGGACTGTGTAGATTCCCAAGACCAGACCTAGAACACCAAGAACACGCTTCATCCTCCTGCCTTCATTTTTCACAGACATGCTCCCCTTGAGGGCTTTCCATGTGGCAAAGAAGAAGCCTGCGATGAAAGGTGCCGGGAGGAGGAAGGTTGAGGAGAACAGCAGCAAGGAGAACCTTGGACTCTTGCTCAGAAAGATGTAATCCAATGTCGAATAGATCGCCGAGAGGCTCCACACACAAATGGAGACCAGGATGGAGAACGTCAGGCTCCTGATGCGGTACCACACAGGGACGGCCACTGCAAGGTACCTCTCCAGAGAGATTGCCAACATGAACCCCAAATTGGAAATCAGGCCCAGGCGGACGAACAAACGCGCGATATTGCGAGCATTGGCTGAAGGCTCAAACGTGTCGTCGAAGAACCGAGTGATGATGAAGACAATGGTGATGGCAATCTGGAGGAGGTCTGACAGGAGTAGGTTAATGGCAAGGACCGGAGCTGCTCGTTCCTTTCTGAGCCGAATGAGAGCGTAGCCGGCCAAGCAGACTTCAGGGAGTCCAATGAAGACAACTATCCAGTCTATTACAATGCCTATGGTGTTTCTGTAATAAGGAGGATCTGAGAAACACTGAAAGGTTGTGTTTTCACTTTCATTCATAGCCCTCATCTGGATGCAGTTGAGAACAATTATCCCTGTACTCTTTCAGCTACCTCTCTCTCAGTACCTGGCGTGTCTTCTTAATTATATTCCACCCGTAGTTCCTAATAAGCAAGGCAACAAGTTATTACTCAATCTAACAATATAAAATGACATGTCATAATACACAGAAAATGTTGAAATCCAGGAAATGTTGAACGCTTGTCTTAAAAGTGTGTTTTTCAATCTTAGTGTTATGACACAACAAAATGCATTAAATTTCTTTCAAATTAAGTTAGTAAATAAAGATTGTACACCTTTCTGGCATATACTTACCTTCTCATGTGTGCAATAGTGGACATAATGAATTCTTCTGACAGAGAAAGTGTACTGTACATGATGTAGATGTTACATTGTCTTCCATCCACATTTGAATGATTCATTTGGCATTCTCATTTGACTGCATCAGCCAAATGCAAACCAATGTTGATCGTTCTAGCTAGCACCACATTGCATTATGAATAGGATGCCAGTATGAGATAATACACCTATAAAGTTATGCAGGCTATAAAGCTGTGTGTGCGTATGATGGTGAGACAACAGCTTTAGTAATAACCATACTGTTAAGTCAAACATGGACATGGGGAAAATTTAAGACAGGCCATTCTCAATAGAAATTAGAAATATTTCTGGAAACCTGGAACATTACGTGTATCAATATTTATATTTTGAAAATAAAATGTTGCAATGCAAAAAAATAAGTCATAGAGTCTAAAAGTTGCATGGCCTCCCTGTTCAATCTTTAGCTATCGACTGTTACTGTGTAGGTGCAAGTATTTTCGCAAGAATGTATTTTTGTATTGTTCTAAAAGCTACGTGCATTAAAGCAGCACTATGTAACTTTCCTCTTCTACCCCGGATTTGAACCCGGTTTCCTGCGCAAGTGCTGACATTTTTACCATTTAGCTAATAGAGCCTGCCTGTTTGCTCGGGGGATAAATTGAATCTTGACCATCATGTCAAAATTCCTGTCAGATCCTGTGTCTAGGTGAGAAACTTTGACACAATCTAAATGTCTCAATAGAAGAGCAGGGAGACAAAATACAACCACCCCAATTGTATAAGTTATATTGTATTAACATATCTACCAGCATACATACAGATTGAACAAAATTGTATTTTATTCGTAAAAAAAATCACATAGTGAGGCTTTAAGGGAGTCGTGATTGCCATTTGGGACCTCAGTGCTTTTACACAGAGAAGAACGTCTGCGGCGTAATGCTAGATAACTTAAAGCCCTGGATATGTATATCAATATGACAATATAGTACATGCATACTATAATTTATGAACTACAATCCAAGTTTAACACTCATGAGTCAGACATTTCCCTTCCCACCTAGCTTTCCTCTCACAAACACGGCCAGTTGTTTGTTGGAAAGGCCAGCCAAGCCAGATGCACCACGGAGGATTCACGTTCCTAGTCCGAGGTGGATCTATGCGGTGGTGGGCAGGAACCTTACCCCTGTGCCACTCAAGAACCCCCCTATTATAGACCACATCTAAGTGGGTCTACAGTAGTAGTTTAAAGGTCATTCATACTTTTTAATGTAAACCATTGACAGAAGTATTTTAATTTAATTGACCTTTTCTTTTCTCTCTCTCTCATATCTACATTAAGGGCTCAGCTAGGCTTAACGAGCATTTTCTCCTGACTTTCTCCAGCAACTCTTCCGCTCTCCTTTTGTACACCTCCTCAAATATGTCAATGAGCGACTCCCCAGTAGGCATGGTCGCTATAACAATATCCTCTTCCTCCCACTCCCCTGTCTGTACTGTGTTAAGATGCAAGATGTTGTTCCCTGCAACCATCCAGTTGATCTTTTCCAGAAGCTCTGTGACTTGAGCCGGGTCTTCCGCCTTGTTTGTGTTCCTGCTGTGGCACCTGTCCTCCTCTCTATGTACAGTATGCTCTCTATGTATGTAGCTCTATGTATGGAGGCATGATAGTTCTTCCAATCGTGCCACA
>NC_137611.1:18976475-19058975 GCF_963280865.1 Gymnoscopelus braueri
GGGGTGGTAAATGTCCCTGATGATACTTCCGGCCTTATAGCCACACACCGTCTCTCGTGTATTGTATATCCTGGAGAGGGGCAAGCTAATGTCATGTCATTCACTGCAGGACTCGTCTGAGGCAAGCGATGCTCAGGTGAAGCGGCTGGGCTCTGATCTCAAGCTTCAGGTGGAGACGCTGGTGGCTGCCCTGGAGGACACCACCATGAGAGAGCGACATCAGGCCATGGAGCGTGTGCAACAGGACTGTAGTAAGGTCAGGGGAGATCTTACCCAGACGCAAAGCATCCAGCATTACCTCGCCTCACTCCTGGGAGAGACCGACCCCTTCCTGCTCATCTGGGTAAGTCATGGATTTTGTAAAACAAAATGAATGCATGGTGGTATCATGGAGGTGTTTCAGCTACAAAATGTAGTGAACTGAAACCTTGCGTCCCTATTCTCGGGGCGAACATTCAGCGAAAGTAGCTGATCTACAAGCTGTATAGTGTTTGCCCCTGGTCCTGTATTTTATCACTCATATAACAGATGGCTATAAGCAGTACAGCATGTGACAAAAGATTGTCATATGTGTTATGCAGTGAAATTGTGAAGGCGAGACTGAACACAGCAAAAGAGTAACCATCGGCATTCTTAATGAAAATTATACAAAGCTGTGAAGAAATCCTTTAGATGAAGTTTGGAGACAAGTGATTAAAATACCTGCTAGCTTGTAAAACGTGTAATAGTGTTTATTTAGAGATGTGTGCGCTTTACAACCCAAACTGAATGTTTAACTGGATGAATTTCCTATCCATCTTTGCAGACACAAAGATTTGGGGTTATAGATCTGGGATATATAGACTAATATCATTTACAGTTCAATATATATTTATCATGCCCTGCTTGTCGCATAATTTTTTATGTCCTCAACTTCCTCTCCCCTCTGTAGGCTTTTCAATCAGATGACACAAAGTAAGTCAATGTGTGCGTGCGTGCGTGCGTGCGTGCGTGCGTGCGTGCGTGCGTGCGTGCGTGCGTGCGTGCGTGCGTGCGTGCGTGCGTGCGTGCGTGCGTGCGTGCAAGTGTGTCTGTGTGTCTGAGTGAGAGAGTGAGTGAGTGAGTGAGTGAGTGAGTGAGTGAGTGAGTGAGTGAGTGAGTGAGTGAGTGAGTGAGTGAGTGTGTGTGTGTGTGTGTGTGAGTGTGTGTGTGTGTGTGTGTGTGTGTGTGTGTGTGTGTGTGTGTGTGTGTGTGTGTGTGTGTGTGTGTGTGCGTGTGTCTGTGTGTGTGTGTGTGTGTGTGTGTGTGTGTGTGTGTGTGTGTGTGTGTGTGTGTGTGTGTGTGTGTGTGTGTGTGTGTGTGTGTGTGTGTGTGTGTGTGTGTGTCAAAGAGACAGAGATAGAGAGAGTGAAGCAAACATTGCAGTCATTCAAAAGGAACAGTTACCTTGAATGTTATTCTACAGTTTTGCTCTGTTTTCTATGTTCTTTTGTAGGTTACTTGCAGATCTGAACTGCCCTCTATTCATCCCTGATCCCCACATCTTGGACAGGAAGTTAATCCTGGAAGACATGGAGAACAAGTATCGGGAGTTCATCACACAGACCTTGCGCTGCCTCAGCGAGCTCAAGAGAGAACTCTGTGAGTGACAGTTATGCTGAGCCAGGTTACTATATGTATCATAAATAATTTGTCTTATCAATGATAGTCCTTTGTTAAGAGAATAATAAAGAATAATCATACTTAAATTTATACATTTTTACTATCAATTATTTTGTTTACAAATACAAAACTTTTCATTTCCAGCGAATGACACCATTGTTCAACAAAGCATAAATTAGTATCATAAAGAAAACATTTCTCTACTGTGACAAGGAAATCCTATTTTAATAATAATGATACTACCGTATAGCGCTTTGGAATTTAACAGTTTATAGCTCTGGCAGTGCTCTTTCAACAACAACAAAATGCTGCCTGGCGTAAGGTGTGACTATCTAGAATCTAGATCCCCTGCAGACTTCCTGGCATTTAGGCAAATTAGAAACATGGCCATGCAATCTGTTAGAAAGGCCAAAGCTGGCTATTTTCATAGATCAATTCTCCCTCTGTGGCCCTGACCCAAAATGATTCTAGAAAAAGGTGAGAGGTCTTTGAAAATAAACCATCCATTCAGTTGCCCGTGTCAATTAGCTTGGATGGCAATTCTCTTTGTCAGCATTTCATAAAGTCCGTTTTTATTTATGAGTCTGCTGCGGTCTCCTGTTCTTTCCCTGTGATACAGTAAGCAGTCCATTGTCTCTGGACACAAACACGGCCCATCCTCTCCTGAACATCTCAGATGACCTGCGTTCAGCTACCCGGATTAAAAACCGCCAATCGTGCCCTGATCACCCGGACCGTTTTGACCACTGGCCTCAAGTGCTCACTGCTCAGGCCTTCTCGTGTGGGACCCACTACTGGGAGCTGGAGGCAGAGGGATTCTGGGATATTGGTGTCTGCTACAGAAGCATTGGCCGCAAGGGGAAAGAGGGTAACGCCTTTGGGAACAACAAGGTATATGTTCATTCGAATCTGTCACACATAGCTGTCCAGGAAAGGAACTGGACTGATTTTATTATTTATAAAATAAATAAAAATAAAAATAAATAAAAGATCTTCAAACATTTTTTTTTTAGCTGGACTGAATAGTGGGGGGACACAGTGTCCTTTAATTAAACAGGCGCCGGCGCCACTGACTCCAGTTATACCCTTTACATTTGATAGTACTGTAATCCCAGATCTTGACACAAATTGAGGATGACCATTCACGCTAGAATGAGTATTACATGTGCAGCATGTCAGCGTGTTTGATGTTGTATACGCATAATGTACATGTTTTTATCCTGTAGACCAGCACATTAAGATTTTCCATCCATTGTGTAGGTGTCATGGAGTTTGACACAGCAACGCGACAGGAAGCTAGCTGCCTGGCACAGCCGGAGAAAGACTCGCCTCTCATGCCAAATGGCTGGCAACCGCGTGGGTGTAGCTTTGGACTACAGTTCAGGAACCATTTCTTTCTCTGAGGTGGGGCCTTCCGGCAGCCTAGCCCACCTCCACACCTTCTACACGACCTTCACCCAGCCTGTGTGCCTGGGCTTTGGACTCTACAAGGCTGAGCTCAACAGCCGTGTCGCCATAGTCAAAGTTTGAGCCAGGAGATACCAGCATGTGGTGAGAGACAAAAGAGGAGATCATGGCTCAGCTTTGTCCTGTGGGTAGGACTTTGCCTGCACAGCAAAATCCAGAGTGTTGATGTAACTCTGAGAGTGTAAAAACGGACAGTTACTGCTTAGATTTTACTGTGTATATAGATGGTTAAACCCTCCCACGGTTTCAGCAAAGGTAAAACAATTACCCTGATTTATACTTAGTTGCGTGACGGTGTCACATGCCGAAAATAGCAGATCTACAAGCTCACAAAGCATTACCAAGGGGAGTGGACTGCCCACATGTGTGCACATCCACATTACAGTACTGCACCATTCAATGTCACTGAGATGGAGCTTGTTTCCAAGGGAGAAATAAGAGCTGACAATGTACATGTACATTGCCAGTGGTGTATTCCAACTAACTGTGTACAGCTTGCTAGAAACTCTGACATGGGAACAACTGTGGATCAGCAGTAACATGCTTGACCATAAGATGGGGATATTGTACATAGATCCCGCAGATGATCTGCGGTATCTAGAGAGAAATTCTAAGAAATGTATTCTTTGAAATAAGACTATAAGATTGCTATTGATTGATTGATTGACATTTTTATTAGGCAAAATAATGTAAAACAGCACAGTTACATTTATAATACTTTTGTCTAAAAGGTCCGACCAAAAAGGTCCTTGCAGACTTGTTTCCGTTGGGGTCCTTGAATTAATTTCATAGACATAGACTATATTATATTAATTGCACAAATGTTTCAAAGCAACTAATAACAGAGTCCTAAAAAAAGCATTGTTGCTTTGTGATTGAAGATGTTTAGGTGTTTTGAACAATACTGACTTAACTTTGAAACCATCCGTTGTCAGAGACTTCTTCCAGTGACAAATGTGCTATTTCATACCAGAATTTAATATTTTGAACTATTTCCTGTTGTGGTACTTTGTATAGACTAGGTCATAAGCAATTCATCCCCATTATTTAAAGAATTGTCTCACATACTCCAAATGGGCCCTACATGGGCTTATATAACAAAAAGCTTCATACCCTTATATCTAATAGAATAGACCACAGATAGTCTAATATTCCATATGTAAAGAAAAAAAAAACTATGAAAGTAAATGCTTCAGTTTACATGTGGTTGCAGAGGGGAGTATTGAGAATAGTTTATAACAGAAATATATTTCTATTCCTCAAAGCAGACAATCAGGTTTGATGTTTTATCACTTAAAAAGAGTGTGTCAAGCTAAACAACTTCCTCTTTTAAAATGGCTCAGATGTCTCACTTCTCAGTGTGAAGGAGAGTGGGTGGATGTAAGAAAGAGAGCGAGAAAGGAGCAGGCAGAGAAAGTGGGAGAGGGAGGGAGGGAGAGAGAGAGAGAGAGAGAGAGAGAGAGAGAGAGAGAGAGAGAGAGAGAGAGAGAGAGAGAGAGAGAGAGAGAGAGAGAGAGAGAGATCAGTACATTCTGTGGTACACAGTCATTTGGTTGATAATGCTAAGACATAGTGGCATGTTATGAAATGCAGATTGGATTGACAAACAAGGATATATGGTGCGTTACTCCATCTTTCAGTTATTTTCACGTGATATGGACTACATGAAGTGGATCCTTCAAATGGAAACAGGTGATCTTTTTTAATGAGCTTTTAAATGTTCTGATTATTCTGTATTGCCCATTACGGAGAATTCTTCTCCAATTGTTTTCACTTTAATATAATAATGATATGATAATGAACGTGAAAGTGTTGTATAAGATTTTGAATGCCTTGTGCAGGTGGTCGGTGCAGAAAGAAAAGTGCATGATCTTAGTGTGAAACTGTACTGATTGAGTTGATTAACTGGATAGTTTCACTTCATGATATCAACAATATAAAAATCTATCAACAATTTTTGTCATGGCAAGAAAACAAAACAAAAACTGACCAACATATAGAATAAATTGGAAAAATGGAAACTTTTGTCTTTGTTTCCATGTGGTGAGAACAAATTGTGTTTGTGCAAGCGCGTGTGTGTGCGTGCGTGTGCGTGTGTTTGCGTGTGTGTGCGTGTGTGTGCGCGTGTGTGTGCGTGTGTGTGCGTGTGTGTGTGTGTGTGTGTGTGTGTGTGTGTGTGTGTGTGTGTGTGTGTGTGTGTGTGTGTGTGTGGTCTTGTTTGTGTGGGGGGGCGTTATGGAGCGCTATAAGGGCGGGGCGGCTGCGTGAGAGGCGGCTACGTGTGAAAGACAGATGGTCACTCAGTGGAGTTGTTCCCCGACTCCCTCTGTCTCATTCCCTCCTGGACCCCGCATCCTTCCCCTGACACCTATCCAGAACCTTACCTCATCCAACCCCTCCCCTCTCCTTTCCTCTAGTTCCTCTTAGTTACCGCCTCACCTTCCTCCCCATCAGTCTCATATCAAAATGTATGATGTAATGTAACTGGTTCTCAAAGTGGGGTCTGGGGACCCCCAGAAAACCTTGAGGGGGTTCCAGGGGTTAAAGATTACGCAAAATTAGGAACAGTTACACACTGAAGCCCTATTTAATTTTTCGGTTATTCGAAAATAGCCGATCTACAAGCTCACACTAACGCGTCGTAAGCTTGTAGATCGGCTATTTTCAAACAATTCTGACAAGATCTTTTCAAATGAGGGTCCGTGGATAATATCAACTTGGGGGTCCTTGACATGAAAATATTTGAGAACCACTGCTCTAGAGTCTCAACCTCACCTTCCTCTTCATCAGCCTTATATCAAAGACCCCTCCTCTGAGTGATGTAATGTAACATGGCCTCTTCTTCCCCTCCCTGAACCCCCCCACCTGGTCGGACCCTCGCCCCCTGCTTCTCCCCCGCCTTCCTTCATTTCAGGTCCTGCTTGCTGAGCTCTTCAACTGGAACGCGCCCACACGTCCATTTCTACTCGCCATCCTGCCCCCTATTGACCCTTGCATCTAACCTGCACGCAGTATACTGTGGAAAGACTGTCACGACCCTGGGAGTGATGAATCAATACACAGTGTGAGGGGAGACAACATCAGCACTCAGTAGAACAGTAACAGTACTGGCCGATGCCTGAATAGAATATTTCCCATATAATTTGTTGAATGGTTTTGTCAATTTGCCTATTTATTTCCTAAGCATAAACGGACTGGGAGGAGGTAATAACACATCCAGTAGTGTTAGACAGATAATATCATAAATCATTGTATAATATCACTCTCAAAACTAATTGTATAATATAATTATTATAATAATAATACTGCTAGAAAAGGGATAGCATGCCACACACTCTTGACTTTTAGATGGCCAATGTTTGCTCTGAACTAGACTGATCTCTAAGATAGGCCTTTTTAGAACATTTCCTTCATCACAGCATGTTTAGGTACACGTTGCTTCTTTCAAAGTGACTCTCCTCCATAACAGAATCAGTTAAAAAAGAAAAGAAAAAGGAAACCTCACAACATCAACCATGCAACTCAGGTCATCCCTTCCAATCACCTTTGACCTTAGTGTGCTGCTGGGTTTACTGCTGTTCTGGGGACCCCCAGGATCGAGGGCACAAAATGACACAGAACCTATTATCCTGGAGGGGAAGTGTTTGGTGGTCTGTGATTCAACGCCATCGTCTGAGCCAGCCAATAACGCCCTGGGAATGTCTGTCCGCTCCGGCACAGGCCGGGTTGCGTTTTCTGCCACCCGCCAGACAAACCATGAGCCCACGGACATGAGCAACCGAACCATGATTATCTACTTTGATCATGTGAGTATACTGACTTTGCATGCAAGCAACAGTTCATTCACAGCATAAGAATTCAATATTAGCATGTCTTTACTCACATTTTTCTGCTCATTTTCCTCACATTTGAGAGAGGAATTAATGTAAAAACATGTTTACATATGACATACAACATTTACATAACATTTATATTTATAACATTTACAGATAATATAATATTTTTACATTTGTTTTTTACATGTACATGTACATACAGTTTACAGTTTAGGCATTTAGCAGCAGACACTCTTAATCCAGAGCGACTTACAGTAAGCAAGGAATACAAGTAATTGTTAACATTTATATATATATCTGTCTCAAATGAAAGAAAACTTTGCTAAATGTGAGGAAAGCATATATTAACTACAACATTTAAACTTAATTTTTACATTTGGCACCCCATACAGAGCTCAAGAGAACCCCACAGTCATAGTTGTATCTTAGTATTCAAGTTTAAGCCAGTCACATGACAGAGGTTCTTTGTTTTTCTTTAGACTACTTTTTTTCTGCCATGTATCACATCACATAATATGATCTCACCTGTACCCTTTAAATTGTACACCCTTGGATCAGATCTTGGTGAACGTGGGCAATCAGTTTGACCAGGAAAGCAGTGTCTTCCTTGCACCAAGGAGAGGGGTCTACAGCTTCAACTTCCATGTAGTGAAAGCTTACAATAGACAAACAATACAGGTAAAAAACATTACAACTGTGATGATTGCAGTGAACATGATTTGTAAAGAAAATACAGAGGTGGTGACATTTTCTTAACCACTTAAGCCCTATTATACTGTACTTTGTTGTGCAATAAATAGCGAAAATAGCCTGTCTACAAGCTCACAGCATGTCGCAAAGCGATGCATTGTGAGCTTGTAGATCTGCTAAATCTTGTCATTGACTAAAATGAGGATTTATTCATACATTTAACATAAATCATTTTAAATTGTGATATTACTGAATGTAAAATCATACCATCTGAGACAGTATTTCCCACAAGAACATGCATATATTTAATTCAGTCTGACCAGAAGCAGCAATAAACCATATCCCCACCGGTGATAAAAATGAAAGACCAGAGGGAGTGGTATCAAAAGCAGAGGCATGTCTTCCCCCAGCAAATCGAACCCTGCATTCAGTGGTGGAAAGTAACTAAGTACATTTACTTAAGTACTGTACTTAAGTACAATTTTGAGGTATTTGTACTTTACTTGAGTATTTCCAATTTCCAATACTTTTACTTCTACTCCACTACATCTCAGAGGCAGATATTGTACTTTTACTCCACTACAATTATTTGAAAACTTTAGTTACTAGTTACTTTTCAGATATAAATTATTATATTATAAAACATACATTAGCCACTTTAGCCATATTTTATACCTAGGCTATTTGAAAATAGCCGATCTACAAGCTCACAACGCGTCGCGATGCGACGCGTTGTGAGCTTGTAGATCTGCTATTTTCAAATATTTTTGTACTTTTACTTTTGATACTTTAAGTACATTTTGATCTACTCCACTACATCTCAGAGGCAGATATTGTACTTTTACTCAAGTAATTTTTTGATTCTGGACTTTTACTTGTAACAGAGTATTTTTATATTGCAGTATTGGTACTTTTACTTAAGTAAAGAATTTGAGTACTTTTTCCACCATTGCCTGCATGGACACGCGAAGCACACAATGGCACGTTCACACCTTAACCCCTACCAATAAACTCTTGAGTATAAAAACAGTGGTCCATGTTTGTTTTGCGTGTTTCCAACCTATTCTAGGTCAGCCTCATGCTGAATGGCTGGCCGATGATCTCAGCCTTTGCCGGGGACCAGGATGTAACTAGAGAGGCCGCCACCAACGCTGGCCTGGTGATCATGGAGCGGGGAGACAAGGCATACCTCAAACTGGAGAGAGGCAACCTGATGGGAGGCTGGAAATACTCCACCTTCTCAGGGTTTCTCGTCTTCCCCCTGTGAGGACGATGGATGGCAACGATGATGGGAGAGAGCAGGACGCCAGGGAGAGCCACTGAGTGTGAAGGATTCTGTGATTGAGTAGAGAGGAAGATGAATCAATCCAATGAAGAAAGAAAGAGAGAGAAGAGGACAGAGGTAGGTGATGGAATGGTGGGTCTCCAGTCTGCAACTCCTTGCTCCATTCTCCAAAAGCGATGTTGATAAAAGATTAGAAAAAATTTGAACGTGATATTGTGCAAAACAGACTGTTCTGACAGCACTCAGCTGGTAAAATATAATAAAAGAAAACAATATGTCTGGATAAACGAGGGGAAAAGATTTGAAAAAAGTCATTTTCTATGTTGAGATTTTCTGTCTCTGTGCATAAATGTTTGATGGATTTTGGGGGAAGGGTGCGGGGTGTTATTGTAATAAATTGACAAATTATCTATGTGCAATGTGGGGATCTGTGCAATGACTAAATAAGATTCCTTATTTTTTTCCTTTCATTTTAAAATATTTGAAACCAATTTTATTTGTCCTGCTGCGTCTTGTGACTGATACTGCTCTATATGCCTGTTAGTCCTCTGCAACAAATGTATGTTTACAATGAGATTTATATTAAAGACATAATATTGAAATAAATACAGATATTACAACACTCTTCCAATGTATTTTGTCTTTTCAAAAGTTTACGGAAATGCACTGCCTACCCTTATTAACTATTAATCATAATTAAGCATACCATTTTTTCTCCACAGCATATTTGTGAATAACTACTGAAAGTAAGTTTATACTGGACAGGATACGGCGTGACAGTTTTATCCAGTATTTCTCCCTTGGTATTCTAACCAGTGCCATGACAGCTGTTTGTAAATATAGCTCTCCCCAGTAGAGTTGGCATGGCCTGAACAGACTACAGCATGGAGCAGAGTATGAGCGTGGTAAAAAGCGGATACTCCACACAGGGCTGTAGACAGATGGAGGCCTTGGCAAGCACATAAGCACATCTCTACAGGAGTACCATGGATAAAGTGTGGTGTGCCGTCACAACTTGTCACTTACGCTCCCCTGGTTCATGACCACAACGGCACAACCTCTCTGTGTGTGTGTGCGTGGGCGTTGGCATCTGAGGATGCGAGCATGCACGCGCACGCACGCACACACGCACATGCACACACACACACGCACACACACACACACACACACACACACACACACACACACACACACACACACACACACACACACACACACACACACACACACACAGAGAGAGAGAGATTTCTCTGTGTGTACATGCTTGCACTATATTTACAGTCATATACACTTTCTCTGTCTCTCTCTGACACACATACATGCACGCGCATGCATGCATGCACACACACGCACACGCACGCACGCGCGCACACACACACACACACACACACACACACACACACACACACACACACACACACACACACACACACACACACACACACACAGACACAGACACACAGACACACACCCCCACAGCCCACACACACACACACACACACACACACACACACACACACACACACACACACACACACACACACACACACACACACACACACACACGCGCAGAGAGAGAGAGAGAGAGAGAGAGAGAGAGAGAGAGAGAGAGAGAGAGAGAGAGAGAGAGAGAGAGAGAGAGAGAGAGAGAGAGAGAGAGAGAGAGAGAAAGAACACATACATAGATGCTTGCCTTAGCCTAACCCTGATAGCTGTACGTTGTTCCAAAGCTAAATGTAGTCAGTCCTACAACCTATATGGCTATTTTCAGTGACTACACTTAATAATCATATTTGAACTGGACCCCCATCCTGATAAGCACTTGGAATTGTAGGAGTTGAGGCATTGCATTTAGTTTAGTTAGTTTACATTTAGTGACTCGGTTCCACAGATAAATATTGTGAAAATAGACAATCTATAACACGAAGCGTTGTAAGCTTGCAGATCAGCTATTTTCAAAATGTTTGCCTATTCCTTATATTATTTGACAATTTGGCCAATGTTTGACCAGTTTTATAGTAGCCTATAGTTTGTTGATTATCTTTGATCTAGTAATGGTCTTTTTAAATTTCATTTCATTTTCAGGTTTTTATTAAAAAGTCTTAAAAGTCTTTAAATTGTCACTTTACTGTTAGGCTATATGAGGACGCCCCCCCCAAAAAAAATCATGTGGGGAACCCCCCTGGGGGTCCCGACCCCACTACTCTCTATAGTCACTGAAATTAGCCACTGAGATAGTCAGTGTTTGTAGTCCATGTTGTATTTGTGATAGGCCTATCAGATATTTTAGAGTGGGACTTAATTTTTGTTGCCGATTATGAAAGTGTGACAGAGCTAAATGCTCAATAACTCAACTCAATAATTCAAAACTAAACATCTGCAGCATATCCCTTGAGCATCAATTAAGGAGCAGCAATTTGTGTCTAAAATGGGTCTAATAATCACACAGCTCAGTGTTGCCACCACCTAGTGGGCACCGAAGACCTAATTAAACTCACAGCAGTGACTACATAATAGTGTCATCAATAGCCCACTGAAAGGACAAAGGACCCAATACCTAGTAGGGGGGGGGGGGGTAATGGTTAATTTATCAATATTTCTGAATTCGTTTAAAAAATCTGCCACAGACTATTGGCCCGAGTTTTGTATGGAGTATTTCTACAGAACATCCACGCCTCAATACTGTGGTTTCCATTCATTCATTTTTATTTGGACTGGCACAGTCGAATAAAACGCTGAAAACCCGAAAGGTCATATATTATTTTAAGAAACGGTTGGTGCACTGACTGGGTTTCCATATATTATGCAATGAAGGAAAACGTCCGTTCAATGAACGTTCAAACCACTACATCTAGGTTAGTGCGCATCATCACCATCATGTGTGTTGACAGTAAAACATCAACATTAGAGCAGTAGGTTCTCTAACTTTTTCATTTCGAGGACCCCCAGTTTGGTATGCAATAGGCCACGGACCCCCCATTAACTATGAGAGTGTACAAAAGGAACCAAATGGACCCTTACGGTTACGGGTCCATTTGGTTCCATTGTACACACTCAGAGTTACAGACTGGTATGGGTCCATTTGGTTCCTTCCTAACTATCAATCATTTAGCTGGGGAACCCCCAAGGACCCCTGGGGGTCCCCGGACCCCACTTTGAGAACCAGTGCCCTTAGAGGATCAGTCAAAACCCAAATGGTCCCCAGCTAGGCCGCATTTATTGTTCTCTCAACCTAACTACGTCCATTGCTTTCTCTTACTACACGTCCCCGCCCAGAATATCGCTTACGACATGACGGACGGGGCTCCGAACCAATGAAACCGCCGCGTGCTGCCGGCGAGACAACCTCCCGGCCAATGGGAGCGGGACGACGGTCGAGGGGCGACGCTTTCTACGCTCTCTCTGGCAGGAATGTTAGTTCCTGCTCTTCTGCTGGCCGTTTCCTGTAATCGTACAGTGTTGTGAGACGGAGAAAAAGCCATGTGTGTCGATGCAAAGGTAAATTTACCAGCCAGAAATGATAACCGAGACACTTGGGGAGGTGGATGGGGTGGATATTCGGGGGTATTCGGGCTGTGAAAACAGACGCGGACCAAGCGAAACAGCATCGCGGCCTATAAGCCGTGTGGTGAACGTTGACGGGCTGAGGGTTATTGTAGCACGTTGTTGTTGCTTTGGTTTGGTCCGGTTTGTTGATGAGAGAAAGAATGAGCGAGTCCAGTTTTGACTTGAACGTGTAGTAAAAAAAAAAAAAGAGACAGGTGAAGAAGATGGCATTCGATTCAAAACACTACATTCACTGCTTTTACTCCTCCGTTGAGATGTTGATCACATGTGTGGGCTTTTTACAATAGGCATTTGTTGCTAGCAACACGAGCTAATGTGCTAGCTCAACGGGGGTTTGTGTGAATGTGAAGTGAGAGACTGCAACGCGACCAGAGGGGAAGCGTCTACTGTTACCAGCATCCTTCTTCACTATGAACTGTGTCCATTCATTCAGTACTATGGTTATTTAACTCTGAGAGTTCACAAACGTAAGTGCAATGGGTGTATACACGTGTAATTTAAGCACTCTCAGGGTCACAGATGTATATTGTATAACTGAGTGAAGTGAACAACACTGAGGATTTAACTGTGTACTTATTATGAGTTAGATTGAATACTTTATTAACAGTTTGCCCCAAAAAAGCACAAAGTAACAGTTCAATACAAATGGATGCTAAAAGGATTAAACCCAAGAAAGCACTATGGCTTGTTTCCATTGGGGTCCTGTTACCAGCATCAGTGCCCTCTTCAGCATCAGTACCTTCCTCACCATGAGCTGTGATCCATTCATTCACTACTATGATTTTTTAACTCTGAGAGTTAACACACGTAAATGTAATGAGTGTATAAATGTAATGTAAATGCTCTCAAGGTTACGTATGTATAACTGAGTGAAGTGAACACTGACGATTTGACTGTGTACTTCATTATGAGTGGTGTGTTGACAACGTCCCCTCTATTACAGTGTTTCTCAAAGTGGATTCCAGCGACTCTGGCCTCCTTTTAAGGGGTTCTAAATTGACCCATACAAGTCTGTAACTCTGACAGTATATAACGGGTCCATTTGGTTCCATTTGTATACTGTCAGAGTTAAGGGGAGACATTAAAATGTAAAAGTTTGAGAACCATTGCTCTATTATACCCCGACTAGTTGGTAAACAAACAATAACTTTTTTATAATAGGAATTGAATAACATCGCTATTTATCTATTGATATAATCAGTAACTTACATTAATGCCAAGAACGTTTTCTACATTGATCCCTGTCTTATAGGGGTGAGGTAGGGTGGGACTCATGGCTAGTGTTTGCCTAGATAGAAGTTCTGTGTGGTCTTGTTAAATTGAAGTTCCTCCTTTGCCTTAGGAGCAACACTTCAGGGATTCGACGTTGTGGATTGGAGATACATCTTATTGTCGCACACAGAGAAAGTAGGAACTGAGAAGGATACTACAAGGGGACATTTATAGGACTTGCTTGGAACACTCTTTTCTCCCAAGACTCCCCCCTGGACTTCAATATTACCCTCAGAGGAATCCCAATATCTGTCATCTGAAGACACAGACTGAACTACAAAGGTCTGAAATAGACCTTGTCCTATTTGGTAAGTTATCTAGCGAGTATGTGTGTGTATTATGTTTGTTGTGTTCAGTTTGATTAAATTGGGATGGCTTAATTTGCATTTATATTCTCCCTCTTTATGTTAACAGTTATTTTCTTTGAAGAATTGAAGAAGGACCGTTTATCTTCCATCTCAGAGAGTCTCTTGAGGTTGTGCCCGTCTCCCTGTGTGGAGGGGGCAAGATGGCAGACCCCATTATGGACCTGTTTGAGGACACACCCCTGTTTAACCTGGATGCCCTGCCAGATGATGCTTTCTCACAGGGCTCCTCGGACCCTGTGGAGGAGGCCCTCAAGCTAGCCCTGGGTCAGGTGGACCCCCCCACTGACCCGGAGCCGACTCCAGAACTCTCTGTCACTGCAGGTCTTGTGGATCCTGCCACTGGCCACACCATGCTAAACCCTGTCCCAGCTCAAGTCCCCATCCAGCAGCAAGCTCCAGTGGCACTTCCTCGGACTGTTACCATAACCACAACACCTGCTGCAGCTCCTGTCGCGACAGTAGCTCCGGTCCAGACCCAGACATCCATCCCTGTGGTCAGCAGCACCGGCACTGTCCTGCTGGGCTCACCAATAACGGTCTCTAGCTCCTCAACCACCACCACACAAAGCTACACACAGATTACGCACCAGTTCACCCCCCAGCAGTTAGCTGCCATTACCCAGCAGGCCGGTGGGAAAATAGTCATCCTCAAAGGCCCTTCGGGCCAAGCCCAGGTCCTGCAGACTGTGTCAGGGGCCACGGGCGCAACCGGTGGCAAGGTCATCCGGGTGCTGTCCGGCACCCCGCTGAGACCGGGCATGTCCATATTGCCTGGGGGAACAGTCTTGAGCCAGGCGGGCCCAGGTCATGCCCAAATCAGGGTGGGTTCTCCTGGAGTGCAGAGGCTGATACAGTCCCCCAACGGCCCAATGAAACAGGTGCTGCTGACGTCCGTGCCTCAGCAGACGCAAGGCCAGCCGGTCCAGATGCAGATCTCAGCCCAGGGCCAGACCCAAGTCCAGATCCAGCCCCAGGCTCAGATACAGCTCCAGCCAGCCATGCAGGCCAGCAATACTTCTGCTACCCCAGGCAGGGTCACCCTCACTACTGTACCACAACAGGTGAGGCTTTGGTTGAGGTTTTGGTTCTCTTTGTTGAGTTTCTCCAGTCTCTGTCTCTGCAAAGTTTTGATTGAATACTTGATTAGACAGAAATGTAAACAGCACGAGGTACAGCCAGACATTTGGGCTAAAAGGATAACACAAAAAAGTGCTGGGGACTTGTTTCCATTGTGGTCCTATTAGTGGAATTCCAAAGCCCTATTTACTCTCATGAAAACGACCCAACAGGTCGCAATGGACAGAGAAACACAACAGAAATCCTCAATTTACCAAACCATCTTAAATCTCTTTACAGTGTCTTGCTCTAACAAATCCTGCAGGATTAGTATTTCTGAGGGAACATTGGTAATATAATTTTCAGCTTGATTTGTGGTAATTAACTACAGTTTTTCTGCAAACTACCACATCCCTTGTTAATTTTATTACCATCCGGATTGACCGTCAGTAATCACAAATAAATTCTGGTATTTTAGAGTTTAAATAGCGAGTGAAATAACCCTGTATAATTTTTACGTACATGTATAATATATATTTATCTCACACAGGGCCAGAGAGAGAGAGCAGGAAATAAACATTTGATTTAGAAATAATCCTTGTTACTTGCAAATATGCAGTAACTCTGAATATTTGAATATAGCCACAATTTGATCCACAGGAGCATTAAGCAAGATGTTTTTGAACGTTGTAGAGTTAGTGTCGAAGTGTCCTTGAGCAAGACGCTGAACCCCTAATTGCTCCCGATGAGCAGGTTGGTGCCTTGCATGGTTTCCTCCGCCATCGGTGTGTGAATGTGTGTGTGAATATGCAAAGCGCTTTGGATAAAAGCACTATATAAATGCACCATTTACCATTTGTTGATATTTGTTGATATTTGTTGGGTGATTTAGACAATTAATTCATGGTTGAAAATCATTGGAATGTCACTTTTAAGTCATCCATCAGCCCATCCCATTTAATGTCCCATGTATCTACTAGGGTGGCGAGCCCAAACGTATCACCCTGGTCCTCCAGGCCTCCCAGGCTGGTACTGTCTCGGCCCAGGGTCAGGCGGTGACGGTGGCGGCCGGTACGGCCCAGCAGCAGGTCCAAGTTCAGCAACATCAGGGCCAAACCAGACTGGTGCTGGGTCAGCTCCCCGGGGGTAAATTTGTGATCCAGGGAAGCCAGCTTGCAGCTCTCACCCAGGCCCGGGCAGGTCAGGCCGGGGGCCAGCCCAAAGTCCTCACCATTCAACTGCAGGTGCAGCAGCAGCCCGGAGTGCAGGGAGGAGTGAAGGTAGGAGAAGAATAAAGGGTTGTCGGAAGTCGTCCTGAGATAATGTGACTTACTCAAATACTCATCAAAGTACAGTATAAACACAAGATTATGGGTAAACATCAAAGTGAGCACAAATATGAGTAGAAAAACATTGTGCTCACCAAATGGTCTGGCATGGAATCATGCTGCCAAGTGATATGGTCATGTTTGGTACAATGTTTTTCGACATTCACAAGTTTGGTGTTCTGCTCAACACAAATATGTTGTGAGTGTCTGGAAGAACTTTACCTAAAATTGCAGCCAGTCTTGCCATTTACCAATTGCTTTAGTCAATACTGGGATTTCTGTGGCGATTAATTGTGCGGGCCTAGTTTGGTACTACAATAACCACCTTTCTAGGCCAGGAAAGGTCTTCACATGTTCCGGCTCTATAACTACCAAAGCCTCAGAAAAATTGAATAGTATAGAATTGATAACTTCATTGTGGTTGACTTTGAATGCCATATTGTGTGTTTTTGTATAAACATGATTATTTTCAGAGGAGCGCTGCCGCTGACCTTCTTTCTGTATGTGCTCTTACAGTACCAGTTGGTTTCTGGAGCAGGCAACACTGGCAGCCCACAGATATTACAGATCTCACAGGGCCAAGGTGGACAGAGACTGGCTGTGCCACTCAAAATGCTGCTGCAGCCACAGGTAGGCCTCTGAATGTTGAATTCTGTATACCCAGACAGGGACTCTGCATCATGGACTTGTGTGTTTATATGTACAGTATATCTAATCATTGTCGGGTGGAATCCTTGTATATCAAAAAATGTTCATAAAAGTTTGTGCAAAAGCATTGATTTATATAATAAAAAACGGTCTACGTGTGGATATACGAGGTATCCACCCAACAGTGACGATATATGTGTGTGGACAGTACATATACAGTACATTCATATATCGGGACATCTATTGAAACTACAGTCTTTGCCCCCTGTTGTTCAGACAAGCTCGGCGTCCTCAGCCGGTGGCACTGTGTCTGTGGTGAAGGTCATCAACACGTCGACCACAGGCGCCTCCACGAACACCACCGGCTCAGCACAGGCCATCCGTATCACCAAGGCCGGAGGGGAGCCTGTGACCGTGCGCCGTGTGGAAACCCTCTGCAAGCAGGAGAAGGCCAACCGCATTGTGGCCGAGGCCATAGCACGGGCCAAGGCGCGCGGTGAGAAGAACCTCCCCCGGGTTCTGAACCAAGACGAGCTTCCGGCCGGCCATGCAGCCTCAGAGTTAGGGGGCAGCGTCACAGTGGTCACCACGGCTAAGAAGAAGTCCAGCGGAGGAGGGAGCAAGAAGAAAAGCACCGCGACTGGAGCCACGGGGGTGAAGAGCGGTGGCGGAGCCGAGAAAAAGGGCAAGGCGAAGTCAACAGGGGGTGCAGCAGGAGGGGCTGGAGGCACAGCAACGCCTGGTACTGCAAGCAAGAGCAAGAGCAAGGCCAAGCTTAAGTAAGCTGGACTGTTTGAAATGACTGATGTACTTGTTTGAGTGGTTTGCCGTCTTTCTTTTGAGACTTGATTGGCATTTGTTTACCCGTGTGTTCTTCTTCTCTCTCTTTCTCGTGTCTCTGACAGCACTATCACTCTAGTAGGGGCCAAGAAACGGAAAAGGACCGGTTCGGACCACTCGGATGGAGAGCAGAGTCCCACCTCACCCACTACTCTTGAGGAAGACTTGGCAACGGTACATACACACAAACACATGCAATATCTGTACTAGGGCAGGATTTTGGCTGCATTGACAGGCCCGACTCCAAACCTGACACTTTGACTACTTAACTGATCAAGATGGCTTCCTGAATAGAAAAACATACCAGCTACAATTAATATATTTATCAATATTTGCATAACGGCTGGGTTTATTTATGATTGTAATAATATATTATTAATGAACTCAAACAAGTACGTAAACAATTAATAAATGATACAATGGCAACCAGCGTTTTAAATGCAGCATCTCTTCTTTTCTGTCCCTTTCACATAAGAAGAGGCGTTCCAATCGTGTGGTGAAGAGGAAGAAGTACACTGAGGACCTGGATATCAAGATCACAGATGATGAAGACGAGCAGGAGGACGTAGACGTTACGTCGACAGCGGCCGCTGTGGCCTCCATCAGCGGAGGGACGGCCGCACAGATCATGGGCGCACAAATCAAACAGGAAATGGAACTGGATGTGGACGGACAGCCCAGCATGCAGTTCTTTGTGGTGAGTGTTAGGACTGCAACTATTTTCCTAGTGATTATTCTATTGATTACTTTTGCGGTTAATAAAGTAATCGATAAGCGTGATTTTAAAAATATATATTTTGTAAAATTGATTAACCACTTAAGCGTTATTTTATTCTTTGTCGCACAACTGTGGCATGCAAAAATAGTGAAAATAGCAGATCCACCAGCGCATGACAGGTGGCAGTCATGAGCTTGGCATGAACTTGTAGATCTGCAATTTTTTATGGAAACATTTTGCCTATTATGACATGCCTAGAATAAGGATTATTAATCATTCATTTAATTATTGATTATAGATTTAAAAAAAAATATATATTCTTTCTACAGGAAAACCCCAACGAGGAAGATGCAACGATTGTAGACAAAGTTCTGTCCATGAGGATAACCAAGAAAGAGGTAGGACTATTGACTATCTCTAAATGTGCCATTTGGTGACATTTCCCATGTGGTGACACTTATTAAAGTAGATCACATCCCTGGTTATATTGTGCACCTGTGTTACAATAAACACCAAACAAATACCCCAAAATTGATTTCTTATCATTCTTTAATCTTGTAATAAAAATCAACCAATTATATCATGACATACCGTATATACATAGCAACATCTAAAATGACACAGATGCTTTCCTGGTTTTAAAGGTACAACAACGTATAGGCTTTCCCGGTCTTTTCTTCTTCTTTTTAAGATTTATGTTTGGGCTTTTATGCCTTTAGTATTGATAGGACAGTATCAATACAGAAAATGGGGAGAGAGAGATGGGGAGTGATACGCAGCAAATGCCGTCAGGATAGGGACTCAAACCTGTGACGCGCTGTCAGTCCATGTGCCCGGACCGCTACGCCAGCGGTCCGGGCCTGCTTTCCCGGTCCTAATGGGTCAATTGTAATTCTCCATTTTCGTTAAGTCATGCCCACTTTTCAGAATTAAAATTCCATCCTCAGCATTATAGATGGTAGATACTCTAGAAATGATGTTTCATCTGGATAAAAAAAAAGAGAACAACCTCAAAACCTGCTTTTCTCCTCTCTTTTCCAAGGTTTCTCCAGGCCATTACATCAACCTCGAAGAATTCTTTGTCAAATATAAGAATTAGTAAGTTGCATCATGACACTTGTGCCTTGTCCGTGTCATTGAACTGCACTTTTTATGTGTCAATGTATTGACATAAGGAGTGTTCCTTCTCTGTTTCTCTCAGCTCCTATATGCACTGTGAGTGGGCCACGCTGGTGCAGCTGGAGAGGGACAAGAGGATCCATCAGAAGCTCAAGAGGTTCAGAACCAAATATGCCCAGATGCGCAACTTCTTCCAGGAGGTGAGGGGCTGTGCTGTGTTGCATGGTGTGACGATTTGTCTTTTTTTACTTTTTATTTCTTTGACATACAATGGGGTGATAACAAGAGGATAAAGTTTCAGAAACGTCTTACATCCCTGGATTTCATTATCGATGACATTTATGTTTTTGTATTTGTGTACCCGTCTGACCTAGTTGTCCTCCTCTCACCCCATTTGTTTGTCTGCATCCATTAGGAAGAGCCATTCAACCCGGATTACGTGGAGGTAGACAGGATTCTGGATGTTTCCAACAGTGTGGACAAGGATAATGGAGAGGTGAGAGTTCAGGCTGTCGAGCGGTTTGTTGTTCTGCCACTTGTTTCTTTGATGATACTCTGCTGGCAAGAGTGTGAAAATAAATGCCTTGTAAATGTCTGCCTGTAGCTTGTAAAATGGTCAAAGTAGCTGATGAATATGAATGGAATTTGGAGCCATGGAGAGGAGATTTTTTCACGCAGTTGAAAAATGCAATGAAAAAACGTTTTCAGTATCTGGATGTCTCTCACATCGGGGAATTAGAAATAACGACCATCCCTAAATTTTTATTTTACTGGTCGTGTCACCCCCTTTGTGTTTCTCTGCCCCACTCCTCGTCCAGCCGGTTGTGTACTACCTGGTGAAGTGGGGCTCTCTGCCTTATGAGGATGCCACCTGGGAGCTGAAGGAGGACGTGGATGAGGGCAAGGTTGAAGTGTTTCAAAACCTCCAGAACCGACAGATTCGCATCAAGAGAACGGTAAGTGGCGCTTGTATAATAATTGTATAATAATTTTGACACAACTTGCCCAGGTTAAATAGACTCCCCACAGGAACTAGACTAGTAGTAGTCTTCCTGTTTATTTGTTTGTTTATTTATACGGATCCCCATTAGCTGACGCCTTAATGTCAGCTAGTCTTCCTGTGTCATCATCGTCATGGGTGTTTCTTTTAACCACCTTTTCCTTTTCTCTCTCTCTCAGCCGAGGCCCCCAGCCAGCACATGGAAAAAGTTGGAGGAGACCAAAGAATACAAGAGTAGTAACACGCTGAGAGAGTATCAGCTGGAAGGAGTTAACTGGCTGCTGTTCAACTGGTACAACAGGTATGGAACATACACACTGATTTACACATGACATACACAGATTACACGCATGCATTTTCTTTTGATAGCGTGATGGAAATGTAGATATTTTTTGTTGAGGAAGGCTGTTGAAGCGGTTTCATTAACGTGCCTGTAAAGTTAGATTATGTAATCAGATTTAGGGATAATGAAGAAAATGAACAGTGTGAGGGAAGATAATTCACCAAATGCATTTACCCTCAATCTATCAGTTGCTTTCACTTTAATCTGTCTTATTCACAATTATATAGCAGTTGGTTCCGGTTAAGTAATTTGATTGGACAAGAGGCATTTCATGAGTGCTGATATACAGTACAACAGCACTGGAACGTTTTACTGAAACATTCAGTGTCACTCCGCTACCTAGAGGTAACGGTAGCCTGTTATTTACCCACCCGTCGGGGCTGACTGTTTACACATAGCTTTTGCAGCATTTTTGTTGGATCTATATATGTTGACACAGCCAAATATCAAAAAATGTATCAACAAAATCATAGAATGTCTACCTACACTTGCGGCCCACTAAATTACAGCCGTGCTGGTACGGTCGACAGCACGACCTCGGGTGAGAATGCATACGTTTCATTTCAGTAAATACAAAAATACCTACAGAAGTACATCATGAAATTGTGTTATTTTGGCAGTTCCAAAAGAAATATCACAATATGGGACTACTCCGAATATTGTTCATTCTGGTTAAGTAATTTTCTCCAGGTCGTGATGTGTGTATATTCTTAATGAAGTCACAACCCACTCTCTCTTTTGTGTAACTTTCCTACCCCTCCAGGCAAAACTGCATCCTGGCAGATGAGATGGGACTGGGGAAAACCATCCAATCAATCTCGCTGCTGCAGGAGGTGTTTGGTGCGGGCATCCATGGGCCCTTCCTGGTCATCGCTCCCCTCTCCACCATCACTAACTGGGAGAGGGAGTTCGTAACGTGGACCGACATGAACGCCATCGTCTACCACGGCAGCCTGGCCAGCAGGCAGATGATCCAGCAGTATGAGATGTATTGTAAGGACGATAAGGTATGTGGGTTGAGGGGTCATGGACTTTGTGAAATGTTGCCAGGTTATCTGTGTACACAGGACTTTTTTGTACTGGCGTCTGTGTAAGATGAGACTTTATTCTCTCAGTTGCAACAACAGCCAGAATGAAATACACAATGAGGATTAACGTAATATTGAGTAAACCAATCCAAAAGGAGGATAAAATGAAAGCAGCGTTAACTGTGAATGACTATCGGTTTCCTGGTTTTACTTTGGTACTCCTTTGTCCCCTTTTCTTCCATTTCAACGAAACAACAAACAATTCTGTCTTTTAAGGAGCACCTGATCCCTGGTGCGTACAAGTTTGACGCCCTGATCACCACCTTTGAGATGATTCTGTCTGACTGCCCAGAGCTGAGGGAGATCTCCTGGCGTTGCGTGATCATCGACGAGGCTCACCGCCTCAAGAACCGCAACTGTAAGCTTTTGGACAGCCTGAAGATGCTTGACATGGTTAGTGGACCCACAGCACAATGCAGACCTTACATACACACAATAATCTTGATGTCTCGTATAGTTAGAAGATGTATGAGCTGAACACTGAGTAGTTTCTCTCCCCTTCTTTCTGTCTCGTTCATTCTTTTTTTTCTGTAATCTGGCGCCCTGCTCGAACCACTTCCTTATTTGCCTCTCATTCCCTCCTGTTAACTGAACTGTCAACTGTTCTGTCTTCTCACATCTTTGTCTGAACTTCTCTGCCTGGTTCTCTTTCTTCCTGTCCCGTTGTCTTTCTTCCCCTCCTATTCCTGGCATCTCCATCTCCCCTGCTTTTCTTCTTCTCTCCTCGCTGTTCTCTGTCCTTTCCCATCCCTCCTATGTCTATCCATTCCTCCCATCCCCTCCCCACCTGCATGTTTCTCTGTGGTTTCCCAGGAACACAAAGTGTTGTTGACAGGCACGCCCCTGCAGAACACGGTGGAGGAGCTCTTCAGCCTGCTGCACTTCCTGGAGCCTGCCCAGTTCCCCTCTGAGACAGAATTCCTCAAAGAATTTGGAGACCTTAAAACGGAGGAACAGGTCAGCATTCTCATAAGCTGAAAATTCCAATACTCTTTAACTACCACACTTGCATCCTCCACTGCCGCCTGAGTCCCACATCCTAGCGAGGATTAGATGCGGGTCTGGAGGAATCGAACAGATATGAATGAATAGCCGAAATTCCAGTACTCAACTTTATGCCTGCTCACCTCCTCCGTCCTCCAGATGTCATATTGTATTGGACACTTTATTGCTCTCTAATACGCTTAGCAATTGAGTTGTTTGACATGCATTCTCCCACACCCATGCTCAACAAACGGCATGCTTGTGTACATAAAGATCAAGCAATTATTTAATTTGTTCCTTCAGTAGCATCGATAACTGTTATTCAAATCTATTTAAATGCACAAAAGTATTTGCTCCAGTTAAATCAAGTGGGACACTTTCTCTCACTGACCGTTCATACACACGCATACACTGCGTTGTTAACATTATTAGGTTATGAGCAGGTCATTTCATAGGCTCTAAATCATCCCTTTTGAGGTCCGCGGCAAGGCACGGTTTATGGATCTCCCAGACAGCGTAGTTTCCATCCCTAAGCCTGAGGAGGCGGTCCGCTGCACTATCCAATAACAAAACCGATAAGTCACTTCCGCAAAACTCGCTGAAGTCTACACTTGATGTACTCTCCTTGATTCTCACTCTAAGCTGCTTGGGGAGTCTCCTCTCGACTCACTCTCAGCTCCTCCAAAAGCAAATTAACATTTGGGACGCAAAACGATTTCCGGGTCACGCTGCCAGTGGGCAGAAATTAAGGAATTTGACTACAGTCTGACTCGTTCGCTCACTGACTCAGTCACTGTGTCTAATTCGTTTTTTAATTAATTAATTTCCACCCTCAGATGCTCACATATACTGCTAGTGAAGCTCAGCCCTCTGTGACCAAATATTTTCTCTGTCTCGTAGGTCACGAAACTCCAGTCCATTTTGAAACCCATGATGTTACGCAGGCTGAAGGAGGATGTTGAGAAGAACCTGGCACCCAAACAAGAGACTATCATCGAGGTAGGATCATCCAGTTAAAGAACTGGAACTCTTTGGTCTTTTCTTTGGTCAAAAATCCAACATCAGTCAGTCAAGTTTTGGAAAACTGATCTTTTGGCTCCAAGTCGGCTGTGAGTTTGTAAACTTAGCAGAGTAAAGTAATTTGACCTTTCATCAACATGAATTGTTTAAACTCACACAGACACTATATACATAACTGTCATGAACAATTCATGTGCATTCAGATGTATGTGTAAAATAAAAACAATTATAATAATAGTCGGGCTAACGCTTGTTTCCACACAATAGCATTTACAGTTCAGGTACACACACAGTTTGCCATAATCCATTAGTAAGTCCCATATGCATATGCATTTTAGACTAGCAGTGGGATTAGACTATGGCAACAATGGAAGGGAAAACACCGACATCAGAATAGTGGTAATTTGCATGTGATTTCGAGGTGTTTAAGATAACGGTATTTGTTGTATCAGACTACTCTAACAGTCATGAATAGGCAGATGTATAGCATGTCTCTATAATGGAAATAGATATCAAAACGGTTTTGACGGATTAAATCCTGTTCAAGTAAGTGACATTAAAGGTCTCATGTGTAAAAAAGGTCGGTATGGTCCTCTCTGTATACTGTAAGGATATTTTCCATTGAATTACATTGACAATGAATCTGCATTGTTCCTCCTTTGAAGGCTGGATGACTTGTCTGAGCTAGATAAAACTTGTATTGTGTTACAGTGTTATTATTTTTATTCAATAGAGTTGTAGGTGTTTTTCGCTCTAGAAATTAGGCTATGTTCTTCCCACTCTTCCAACTCGCCCACGTTGACGGTGCTGAAGAACAAAATGAGGTTGTCAAGAGAGCTGAAGGACTCGAATAACAACCCACTAATAACAATCAAACCTATACTGATACAACATATGTATCAAGAGAAAGGTTTTAAGCTACCCAAGGGACTTTTGTGGGTTTACCTGGCACTTAATATTGCATTTTATATAATCGTGTGCTGACCATGGACCCCACTTATGGGCCTACGCAGCCCTCAGACCCCAAGTGGATTTGGCAGATTTTCCCATGCCTGTCATTGTGAAAACCGGACTGTCTATGCTCTTAGGTTGAGTTGACGGATATGCAGAAGAAGTACTACAGAGCCATCCTGGAGAGGAACTTCAGCTTTCTCAGCGCAGGAGCCACCAGTAACGCCAATGTCCCTAATCTGCTCAACACCATGATGGAGCTGCGCAAGTGCTGCAACCACCCCTACCTCATTACTGGTACTGCATCTAAACATGAACTCATTCAGTGCCATTGATGTGTTTTTCCCGCATGGCGCAACATGCCAATGACGTGTTTGACTATTTTTTTAAAGTTTTTTGGGAAAACGTTCAGAACCCAAGATATCGTGATCCGAATTTGCTGCTCCATTCACTTCTTGGTTAACTTATTACTTAAAAAGGCTGTATCTTGGCTCCTGTGTACTTTTACTATGTCTTTTTGGCCCAGACTTGCTATTCTCAAAGGCGTATAAAATTGAATGGGGAGGTCGCGATGACATTTTTTTTTCTTCCGTGGAAGCACAGTGAAACCCGCTGTGATTAGCAACCACCAGGGGATCGATCATACTAGAGATAAATATATTCTATTCTATTTGAAAGGTTAAGAAAATTTTAAAATCACTGGCACAGTACGCAATTTATTTTTATTTTGTATTGGCACTGAATGAGTTAACCACCCCTACCTCATTACTGGTACTGCATCTAAACATTAACCAACCCAGCCTCGTTACTGGTACTGCATCTTAACATAAACCACCCCTACCACATTACTGGTACTGTATCTTAATATTAACCACCCCTACCTCATTACTGGTACTGCATCTAAACATTAACCAACCCAGCCTCGTTACTGGTACTGCATCTTAACATAAACCACCCCTACCTCATTACTGGTACTGTATCTTAATATTAACCACCCCTACCTCATTACTGGTACTGCATCTTAATATTAACCACCCCTACCTCATTACCGTACATAAAGGTTTCATATTATTGCCTCTTCTGTGCTTACCACGATTTGTAAATGTGTCCAGCTTGTCAATGAATTGTTCTTAACTCTTTCACTGCCACTAAAATAAAATAAATATTGCGAACTTTGACAGATTTTTTTTTTTTTTTTCAAAGAAAAAAAAAAGTGCTTAGGAAGCGAGATACAGCCTTTTTCAGTTATAGGTTAAACAAAGAGTGGATGGAGCTGCAAATCTTCAGATAATGATATCTTGGGTTCTGAACACTTTTTTTTTTCAAAAAAAAAAAAAAAAAAAAAACTTTTTTTTTAACTTGGGATTTCTCGTTCTGGCACTGAGGGTATAACTATAAAACTCGGGATAACTCGGGGCTTGGCACTGAGAGAGTTAATAACAGTAGAATCATCAAAATGATTCAGTCATGCACATCACTAGTGGGCACTGAAATTGTTATTAGATGCCAATGTTTTTATTACGGTACCAGTCAGCCAGAACAGAATGGGCCAGGACTTTTACTATGATTGCTTACCTCCCAAAGCTGAAGAAAACTTGGCTGTGACTCTTAGTATTACTAGTATTGTTAATAAAAAAGCTGAAGAAAGACACATCACTTGTTTATTTTCATCACAGATTGTCACCGACATGCTTTGGTTACCGTAAATATGAAAAATATCAATCTCATACTGTAATGAGTAATGCAACGCTTCACTTATTCTCTGGTCCCTCTGTCATCCAGGCGCAGAGGAAAAGATTGTAGGGGAGATGCGGAGGAAGTATGACCCCCTGGCCCCAGACTTCCACTTGCAGGCCCTGATTCGGTCGGCCGGCAAGCTGGTGCTGCTGGACAAACTGCTGCCTCGCCTCAAAGCTGGCGGACACAAAGTGCTAATCTTCTCTCAGATGGTGCGCTGCTTGGACATCCTGGAGGACTACCTCATTAACAAGAGGTACGATTTTGGTGTTTGACATTCTAGCAGTAGTAGAATGTAATACTGACAGAGAATCGTACCAGGATTTGATGTTGAAATTGGGCAATGACAATTATTGAAGACATCTGTTCTTAAGTGGATGATGTACACCTTGGCTTGGCCCTAAATGACTGTTGATGTCACTGCTTTGTCATGTCGAATTCATTTGACAAATCCATGATGAGTAAGCTATTTATCCTCTGGTTTTGCCCAGATACCTTTATGAACGTATTGATGGCAGAGTGAGGGGGAACCTGAGACAGGCCGCCATCGACCGTTTCAGTAAGCCCGACTCAGACCGTTTCGTCTTCCTGCTATGTACTCGCGCTGGAGGCCTGGGCATCAACCTCACAGCTGCCGATACCTGTGTCATATTCGACTCTGACTGGAACCCTCAGAACGACCTCCAGGTACTGCATTGTACTCGACTGTCTGATCCAAAGCAAAATCTTTCCCCCTTTGTGTAAAAGCTAAATCTTTCCCCCTTTGTGTAAAATCAAGTGGCAATTTATATGTACATTTGGGGAGCGTTTAATTTGTGAAAAATTACTTTAATAGATTTTTTGTATTTTCCTGTGAAAGTTTGATAAGTTAAAATAATCATAAAAGAAAAAAATGCTATCCAGTTTAGTCCTCCCTCAGATTTTTTGTGTCATTATGAGTTTTCAGGGAGGCATTTTTGCCCCTGTATATTTTTGACGCAACTCTAACCTTTATGTTCCTGACATTTTGAATGCTTATCCTTGTGACCTTTCCACTCTCTTCCTCCACCTCCCAGGCCCAGGCGCGATGCCATCGTATCGGCCAGTCCAAGGCGGTGAAGGTGTACCGCCTGATTACCAGGAATTCCTATGAGAGGGAGATGCTGGACAAAGCAAGTCTGAAGCTAGGTCTGGACCGTGCCGTGCTGCAGAGCATGAGCGGCAACAAAGACAGCAGTGTCAACGGCGGGGTGAGAGCTCCATGGTCCTTAGGTTCAATTTGGCAGATTATGTTCTGGATTGCTTGGGTTGGGACATTACGTCCTCTGAATGCTTCAGATGTAAATAGTAGTTTTGTTATACCAAAGTATGCAATTTTTTTGTCTATGTCTATTTCCCTTCAGAACATTTGAGGTAAATGGCCTTTTGTGGTATAACTTTATCCCCTTTTCCCTTCAGCAGGCCCAGCAGTTCTCCAAGAAAGAGATAGAGGACCTGTTGAGGAAAGGTGCCTACGCCGCCATCATGGACGAGAATGATGAGGGCAACCGTTTCTGCGAGGAGGACATCGACCAGATCCTGCAGCGCAGGGCCACCACCATTACCATTGAGAGCGAGGGAAAGGGCTCCACCTTCTCTAAGGCCAGCTTTGTGGCGTCCGAGAACCGCACCGACATCGCCCTCGACGACCCAGAGTTCTGGCAGAAGTGGGCCAAGAAGGCCGACATTGACTATGACACTATGAACAGAAAGGTAAAGGCTATGACCATAACGTAACATCATTGACCAGGATAATATATATGTTGCTATAGCCAACCATATCAATCCCAGTATCTTCCACATATGCCAAAAACGAAATCATTAACCGACCGACGGTTATGTTAGGTCTGAGTTTATGCCAGTCTGACATCAGTCTTCATAAACAATGTACCATGGCCGGTTATTCAAAATGAAGTATTTAGAAACGCAATAATGATAACTAATTTATTGTGGAAATCTTTATTAAATACCGTAACATTATTGTCAACCAGGAAATGCCCCGCCAAATAAAATTGTCCTGCTGGGTTTCCCTGACAGGGTGGGGGGAGGGTGTTGGCTGAGAACAGATGTTGCTGGCTGGCTGGCCTAACCCTTGTTCTTATGTAGCCTTTTGTAAACTTCCGAATAGTTTTACACTCTGTTTTGGTTCCTTTGCGGCCAAATAAACTCCAGTGTCTCCTCTACCACACCAGTCACAGAAATTGTTTTTGGCGGCTGATTTTCATCCATGTTTGATGTTTGTTTATGTCCAGACACTCTATGGAGGAAATTCCTTGAAGAAAATTGCTGCCTTTTTATATACCTTTGGCAGAAATCCACCAAATGCAATGCTTATTAGAAAATACAGTTTTCCATGAAGACACCCATCAGTGCCTTCATATAAGTGTCTTCAGACACAGTCTTTTGTCAAGACCTGGATGCGGCACAAAATCTGATGGAGGCAGCCGCCTTGTAATTCTTTATGCAGGAAAAATCCTGCTCAATGGTATGCATGGCACTGACACTGCAAAGTTTGTTTCCCACTGTAGCACCCCATGCAACTAATGCACTTGTGGCACTGTGAGGTACTCGGACTAAAAGCATCAACCAAATTGCGTATATGATGTATATTAGAATCATCACTAACGCGTCTCCCTCTCTCTCCCTATCCGTTTTCCTCTGTTGCCGTGTAGAACACCCTTGTGATCGACACTCCCCGAGTGCGCAAACAGACCCGGCAGTTCTCGACCCTGCGAGGCGAGGGC
Source organism: Gymnoscopelus braueri (assembly GCF_963280865.1). Taxonomy (NCBI): domain Eukaryota; kingdom Metazoa; phylum Chordata; class Actinopteri; order Myctophiformes; family Myctophidae; genus Gymnoscopelus; species Gymnoscopelus braueri. The sequence continues at coordinate 19,006,196 of NC_137611.1, forward strand.
GGTGAGCTCTCTGACGTGGACAGTGACGACGAGTACCCTCCTGCCAACTCCAGGCAATCCCGCCCCTCGCGACGCTCTGACCGGCACACCGGAGGAGGTTACGGCCGCACCGACTGCTTCCGGGTGGAGAAACACATGCTCATCTATGGGTAGGCGGACCACGCACATACAGTATATACTGTGTTAGCCAAACGACAGTTTTTATTCGAAAATTCAGATTTGCCCCCATCTCGTATTCACTTCTATGTGGGAGCTTGTGTGACATTAATTTTAGTCCTCTTGGCTAAGTCTGAAATTGTATACCACAGTTGCTTTTTCAAGTAAAACAAATATGAAAGACAATCAGCAATAAATATGTTCTGAAAAGATATAAAAATGTGTTGAATAATAAATAAAATAAAACAATAAAAACTATTACATATATATATCGCATCCTGGTGACAGATCTTGTAGTGTGTCCACGACGACTTAAGACAGCCGATTGCGAGTGTTGTGTAGTGAGAACTGCACAGCTATCTGACGACTTTTAAAGTCTGTTATAGAAATATTAATAATAATAATATTCCATTCGGATGAAGTTTTAGATCATTTATTAGGAAGATTTCAGCAGAGCAAACCGCATACAGATCATGAGAAGCAGGGCTCCGGCCCTGCTCCAGCAGCCCCTCTGGGCACAAGCCTCCCAAACACCCATCTTACACAGTTCTTATAGTAGACCATTTACCAAAGATGCCATTCTAAATGTTCATATAAGGTATGTACTAAGGATAAGAGAGACACAAACATAGGTACACACATACAAATAGCAATGACCATTCCGCTCAGCTGTAGCTGAGTTAGAATTAGCACATTCATATGAAGAGTGGTTGACTAAAGACCCCTGCTGTGAGTTTAAACCTCCTTAGTTCAGATAAAGTTAGATAGTACAGAAATGATAGAAGAACAGGTTGGCATTCTCAAATATCCATTACAAGTCGTTCAGAGTGAAGGAAGCATTATAGACGGAGAAGGAAGGAAAGAGACTGAAGGAGAGACTGAAGGAGAAAGTTCATGCAGGGCAGCTGATGGAACATTTACAGAAATGGGAGAGACTGAAGGAGAAGGTTCATGCAGGGCAGCTGATTGAACATCTACAGAAATAAGAGGGAAAGGACAAATGATTCAGAAGCAGAATGGGAGTCCAGTGATGGAGATGCAGATTAATTCTGAGATGACAGCCAAGAAAAAGAAAAAAGCAGTGAGACTGGAGAGACGAGGAAAGAAACGGGTAAATTCCACCCCTCCATTTGGATAGCATCATTATTTTAGTAATTGCGTATCTCAAATTGTCACATTATGTAACAACATATAATATGTTATTTCCTCAGTAAAACTAGAAATGATGATAAACTGCTAGGGCTTGCTATGTATTTAGGGTTTTTATACAAGCAAAGCAGCCTTTATCCATTTGTACACTCGAGTTATGGGGGTCCTTGAAATTAAAAAGTTTGAGAACCAATTGTCTAAGGCAGTGGTCCTCAATCCATCGGTCCGGACCCCCAACATGATTTTGGGGGGGTCCCCAGATGACAGTGAAGTGACAATTTAAGGACTTTTAAGACCTTTTTAATACCTAAAACAAATGGTAAGCAAAAAAGACCATTACTGCATCAAAAGTAATCAACAAACGATACTATTAAAAACTGGTGAAACATTGGCCAATTGTCAAGAAATATAAGAAAGAGGCAAACCTTTTGAAAATAGCCGATCTACAAGCTCACAACGCATCGCATTGCGAGGCGTTGTGAGCTTGTAGATCTGCTATTTTCACAATATTTATCTGCGTAACCGAGTCAAAATAAATGTAATGCCTCAACTCCTACTATTCCAAGTGCTTGTCAGGTTGGGGGGGTCCCCAGTTACTTCAAATATGATAATTTTGGGGGTTCGCGGCCTAAAAAGGTTGAGAACCACTGGTCTAAGGCAGCGATCTTATTATGACGAGACAAAACCTTTATATTTGTTACGTGTCCTTACTCACACCTGTCTCTCTCTTCCTTTCCGTGGGCAGCTGGGGTCGCTGGCGGGACATCCTATCTCACGCCAGGTGCAAGCGCCGCCTGGGTGAGCGCGACGTGGAGACGATCTGCCGCGTCATTCTGGTCTTCTGCCTGCTCCACTACCGCGGTGACGAGAACATCAAGAGCTTCATCTGGGAGCTCATCACGCCACCAGAGAATGGCCTTCAGCCGCAACAACTGCTCAACCACTCTGGTAGGAAGGCACACTGTTTGTTTGAAACGAATTTGGGTGATGTTGTGAACAAGTAACAAAAAGGAGGGGGAAAACTTAACTTATAAAAAAAATGTGTTTGCTTTTTTTTGGTTTGTTATCAATTGTTTTTATTATATCAGCAATACAATTATGTTTGAATGGATACATTTTTCCACAAAAACAAGATACAAACACATACACATTACACAACTTAAAAACAACACAGAAGGTTAATTAAAATAATAATAAAAATAATAAACCCACCTACCCCTCCCCGGACCAACAATGTCTCTAAATGCAAGGGCCAAACACCGTGCCTATACCTGTGCAAGGTCACAACACTGTGTACAACACTTAAACCAAGCCTTTAAGCTTATCTGCAAAGTTAGACCACATATCAATGTTCCTCTCACTTGCTCCATGTAACCTCACCGTTGACAGTTCTAAATAAACAATATCTAAAAACGTTAAAGCCCATTGGCGAAAGGTTAGGGTATGAGGAGGTTTCCACCTCCAGCCGGGACACATCATTTAAGATAAATACAGATGGAGAAGGTGTGATATCAGCTCTCAAAAGTAATGACAGTTTAGCTGCAACCATAATCCAAAAAGAGGAAACATTTGGACATTCCCAAACCATGTGAAAAAAGGTACCGATAACATGGGGGCTATTTAAAATCCTCATAGCACATAATATACGGGGAGTCAAATATGTTCGGTGAACAAAATTTAAATGAATCTGTTGATGATCTGGATTCCTAGAAGACAGCAATATATTAGACCAAACCGTGTCCCAATTCAAATCAGGATCCAAATTCACTATATTATTCCTCCATAAAGTATCCACAGCTAGGGACCCATAATTAGATTCTGATAAAAATGCATACAATGTGGAAACGAGGCCTCTTGATCTACTAACATCACAGATGAGTCTATGTAAAGGGTGCATTGTAAGGGAAGTCTGCCATGGAACTCCATAAGTCCTCATGGCCGTTCTCAGAGTTGTAAATAAAAGAAAAATGAGGTACCTGGCAAATTAAATGTGTCACATAAATTCTGAAATGAACGCAAACCATTCTCATCAAATAGATCACTCAATGTATGAATCCCCTTGGAACTCCACCTAGGAAAGCGAATGGGACGTCCCTCCAACAAAAGTCCTTGATTATTAAACACTGGGGAAAAAAGATTCCATTTCAAATCAATCTTGCACGTTTTTTCTGCTGCCCTCCACACTGCTACCAGCTGAGACATTATTGGCCCAAAGCGAACTTTGCATTGATTAGTAGTTATATTTGAGTAGATGAGATTTCTCAACCCAATAGGATGTACCAAACTCTCCTCAAGCTCTCGCCATGAGACTGTAGTTGCCGAGTCAAACCATTTTAAAAGGGGACGAAGGGTGAAGGCCCAATAATATAATTTGAAATTGGGCAATGAAAGGCCGCCGTCAGCCCTGGCTCGCTTCAATAAAGAAAGTTTAAGACGTGGGCGTTTCCCATTCCATACAAATTTAGATACAGCTGAGTGGAGCTTTGTCCAATACTGTGATGGCTGTGGCAATGGAAGCATAGAACTTACGAAATTAACCCTAGGGAGAACGTTCATCTTTATGATTGATACTCGAGCTTGAAGAGAGTTGGGCAGTGATGACCATCTACCCAGGTCAAGACATATTTTATTAAGAGTGTCACCATAGTTGTTTCTAACAATAGCTTGTAGAGAGGGGAAAACATCTATGCCAAGGTACGGTACTTAAATTGGCTCACTACTGGGGAAAAAAAGTGTTTGCTGAATCACATTCCCAATTTAAACCATTATACCAATTCCACAGCAGGTTTTACTTGGAAATGGTGGAATCCTAGTGTTTGTCTCATGTCCTCATGTCTATGCATGTTTATGCGTTGAGGCTAATTCATTCTTTATTGCACAGTTCTTTGGACCCAAGTCACTGAAACTTTTTTTTTGTCTAGTCAATGAACCCAAATGGTGTAAACGAGTATAAATGAGCCTTTAGTGGTTCTTAAACTCATGTGTCCCTGCTCCCAGGTCTATCCATCCCTGTGCCACGAGGCAGGAAGGGCAAGAGGGTGAAGGCCCAGAGCACCTTTGACGTGCAGAAGGTGGAGTGGATCCGCAAGTACAACCCTGACACGCTCCTGGTGGACGACAGCTACCGCAAACACCTCAAACACCAGTGCAACAAGTTAGTGCGGCCCTACCACATTTGTGCAAAGTAAAATCGTTTGTTAATGTAACTGAGATTGTGAGAAAATGTGGTGTTTGCACATGCATGTGCACTTGTGTATCCACACAGCATGCATATCGTTGCTGACGATAATATCAAAAATATTAAAACACAAAATGTTGTGAGATTGTATATTTATGAAAAACCTTAAAATATGGAGATACAAGGTTTCTGCCCGATAGCAACAATATTTGTTTAATTATAAACCTCTTCTTGTGTTTCCTTCTCCTGCAGGGTGTTGCTAAGGGTGCGAATGCTCTACTACCTGAAACAGGAGGTGATTGGTGAGCATGCGGACTCCCTCCTGAGAGGAGTCAATATCAGGTATAAAAATAAAAATAAACTTTCCACTCATATACACTCGTGCTCTGTCCCTCATATACACATGCACGTCACCTTCCCACTGTAAAGCTGACTTGATGTCTTTCCAGGGATGTTGACATCTGGATGCCAGAAATGGAACAGCAGGACGTGCCGGCAGGGTGGTGGGACATTTGGGCCGATCGCTCCCTCCTTGTCGGAGTCTACAAACATGGTGTGGCTTGTTCATGTGTTCCTAATGCATATGCCAAAAAACTGCACTTGATTAGGCCTAGTGTTTGTTCTCAGTGGTTAAAGGAAAACTTCGCATTTGTCATCGGGTGTAACTTTTAAGGCGAACTCTAAATACACCTAGGCAAGGCAGTAGTGATGTGCGGGTCGGGTTTTTTCATGACCCGCCCCGCCCCGGAACCCAATCCGCTTCAACCCGCCCCGCGAACCCATATAATCGCGGGTCGTACCTATAATTCTGTAAAATCATGAAGGTTAGAAAATAATCTTCAAGTATACACCCCAAGTGTATTCAAACTGTTTTATTGTTATTATTCTTATTGTTATTAGGAATAAAGACAAAACAAGAGCATGTGATTATTTTTTTTGCGTGTGAGAGTGGCCCGCATAATTGCCTCTGAAATCCTGACTCGACCACCCGCGCCGCGGGTTGACCCGCGGGTTACGGGTCGGCCCGCTCATCACTACAAGGCAGTTTTATTTGTATAGCACATTTCAACGGCTATTCAATGTCCTTTACACAGTACATCAAGCAAAGGAATCACAATTCTAAAAACTATTACTTCAGTTTTGTCTTCATTTAATTGAAGAAAAGTGCGGCACATCCAATTGTTGATTTGTTCAATGCATTTACTCCATAGTCCTCTGTTGATACGGTTATGTAATGTAGATTTTCGTCTGCATAACTATGGTAGCTTATTTTGTTGTTTTCCATAATCTGAGCCAGTGGGAGCATGTAGATATTGAACAGTAGGGGCCCTAGACTGGATCCTAGCGGAACTCCACATAGGGTATTTTTTGCCACACATTATCTATATTATCTCCTCGCATCAGAAAAATTAGATTTAGGTTCAAAGTCAGCATAGTTTTCCAATAAAACATAGGTATAGCCACAAAAACATTTATCCACTTCCTTGCTAAATTATGTTTCTTTTAAGCTGCTGTGTCGTCCTTTACCGTCTCCTGTATGCATCTGTCTGACCTTGCAGTTACTGGCCGGTGTCTCTAGCTTTGGGGTACCAATGTGCCATTGTCATGTATTCTAAAAGAAGCTAACGGCCTTGCTCATCTTTGCTCACTATTGCCAGGTTATGAGATGTACACCACAATGCGCGCCGATCCCTACCTTAGCTTCCTGGAGCGAGCCGGCCGACCTGACGACAAAGCCATTGATGCTGAGCAGCACACAGGGGACGGCGAGATGGGAGATGAGTGAGTTAATATCCTCAGTAACCACCAAATGCTACTAGTTCTAGCGAACGTCCACCTTTTTCCACTCTCGGTGACACTTTGTTTTTGTGTGACTTCCAGCCCTGACTACGACAAATATTCGGAGGATCCGGAGTTCAAGCCCGCATCAAGACTCCCCAAGGACCTCTATGATGAGGTGAGACTCCTGGATCCAGTCGCAATACAGCCCTTAATACCCGATTTACACTTTGTCGTACAGCGGTGTCACGCACTGAAAATGTTTTTTTTGGCATGTACCATGGCTCATAAATGAAGCATAATACATTCACATACTGGGTGAACATCCATGAAATGATTATCCACCCCACTGGCCAAGCTAAACACCTTCCTGTCCCTTCAATCAGGCTGACTCTATGAACATGGACGAGGAGATTTCTGTAGAGGACAAGATGGGGCCGACAGTCCCCCAGAGCTCCTCCACCCAGAGTGGCGCATGCGAGTGGCCCACCAGCTCGACTCTCACAGCCCGTCTACGGCGGCTGATCACCGCCTACCAGCGCACCTACAGACAGGAGCAACTGAAGATCGAGGCGGAGGCCAAGGGCGACCGCAGGCGCAGGCGCTGTGAACAGGCCAGCAAGCTGAAGGAGATAGCTCGCCAGGAGCGCCAACAGAGGTATACACACATAGTTGTATAATTGTACATTAGGGCTTCCAGACCGGTGCAATGCAGGGCTTGAAGACCTGTTCAATGCTTGAAGGACCGCTGGACCAGTGTGTCCTGTGTTGATTGGTGCTCCGTCGCATAACCTTGTGGTTAAGTGACATTCTCATGGTCCAATGCACAGTTAACCCATTAAGACCTGAGGCTGATTCTACAAATGTCTTCTAAATCCTAACTATCCTGTTTTGTTAAAACGTATGTTGCTATATTGTCAGTGGTTCTCGAACTTTTTCATGTCAATGACCCCCAAAATATTATGTATGTGGCCGCGGACCCCCATCTGAAAAATAATTTGTTCCAGGGACCCCCAGAAGCAAAGATTTTTATTTTTTTATTTTTTTTTAAAGATTTTTTTTAGATTTTTCCAAAAATAGCAGATTTACAAGCTCATATCGCGGCACTCGGTGCCACGTTATGAGCTTGTATATCTGCTATTTTTGAATAGCCAAAAAAATCTAAAATGACATGGATGCGTTTCCGGTCTTAATGGGTTAAAGTTAAACGGTAGTCCAACTTTCCTTTACCTCTTTCTCTCATTCTCCTAGGTGGACCCGTAGGGAGGAGTGTGACTTCTACCGCGTGGTGTCCACTTTTGGTGTAGAGAAGCTAAAGGGGGAACCAGGCCTCCCTGACAGCAAGGAGTCCGATTTCGAGTGGTCTCGCTTTCGCACCTTTGCTCGTTTGGACAAGAAAACGGACGAGAGCCTGAGTCGGTACTTCCGTTGCTTCGTAGCCATGTGCCGCCGGGTCTGCCACCTGCGGCCAACTCGTGGTGAAGGTGAGAACACGTGACATATAATGTTTGTTTTTCATTGTTTCTGTCGAGCAATTGCATTCAAGCTTTGCACTTGAGTAACTGATAGTTTTCACAGTTTGAGAAGCTAAGGATCACAGTATTTAAATCTTGCAAAAAGTATTTTTTATTAAGTCTGATTATTTAGCTTCAGTTTAATGGCAAGAATGTTTTTTGTTTTTCAAATAATGGTTTTGTCAAATTTGCCCCTGGGGCCAAATAAAATCAAAGAATGTAATATACTGTCACTGAGTGTGCATCCAGACACTACAAGCCTCCATTGTTTCCAAAACATTTTTCTGCCCCAGATCCATCAGATGCTTCCCAGTCTCTGGCCCCCATCACCGAAGAGCGTGCATCCCGCACCCTGTACCGCATCAGCCTACTGCGGCGTCTTCGAGAGCGTGTCCTCCCCCACCCCTCCCTGGAAGAGCGGCTTACTCTGGCCCCGCCCAGTTCGGAGCTGCCCTCCTGGTGGAGCATACCGACCCACGACCGCGAGCTGATGCTGGGCGCCGCGCTGCACGGCGTCAGCCGCACCGAACTCTCCATCTTTGCCGACCCGCAGTTCTCCTTCGGCCTGGTCCGCCAGGACTTCATGGCCAACCAACAGGCTCTTCCCCCGCCTCTTCCGCCACCGCCCCCCCAGCCGCAGCCCTCCTCCATCACGACGACGCCCCTCATTCAGCCGAAGGTCGAGGACGAGGACGACGAAGCACCCGCGGTGAAAGAGGAAGTGGTCGACGATTCCCCCCGGCTGCTCGGAGCCGAAGTCAAACCTGAGCTCCAGAGCACGCCCCTGAGTCACCACGACGGCAAGAGTCGAGGACGGAGCTGGGGCTTCAAGAGGCCGAGGGAGAGGGGTCCCAGAGCCGAGAGAGTGAAGAAGGAAGGGGGGGAAGGGATGTCTGACACTGAATCCGATTCCGAATCCGGCACGTCGTCCTCTGAGCGCTCGGGGAGCAGCGACGAGAGCGGAGAAAGCGAGGGAGAGAAAGGTTAGTCTGCCGCTTCAGGAATCATGTATAATAATGGCGTACGTGAGTGTATTACCACACTAATGGAACATGCCCTCCCTTTCATTTGGTTCTCTTCACAGGTATGAAGATGGGCGACGGAGATGAAGAGAACAGCTTACTCTCAATGACTCCATCACAAGACGGCACTCCTCTCCCTGATCCCCTCAGAGTGGACTGGCCCAAGGTAATATACAATGGGCAAAAAGCAACAAAGGCAACTTCGACTTGGTACAATTATAATTTAAAACGCACAGACACACACACACACACACACACACACACACACACACACACCTCTGTACACTTATGTGGAGGCTTTTTTGGAGCAGGTGTAGGGCTGAACGATTTTGGGAAAAAATCTAATTGCGATTTTTCTGACTGATATTGCGATTGCGATTTGATTGCGATTTTTTAAATTTTCTTAAAAATAAAAAAAAGTCTTTAACATTTTTTTTAAGTCAAGTTTCAGTTTAGTATTCACTGTGTACGTTTAAAAAGTAATTGGAAGTAATGGAACATTACCAAATGGCATACCATTTATTTACTGTTCTAGATTCTAATGAATAAGGATGAGAACTAAAAGATATGAATTGCTTCATTGCTTCCAACATGTATCTTCCAAGTACTTTTTTTCCCATGTATATATTTAAATATTTAGCTGGAATAGAAATAGCTTATTTTTGTAAACAACCCAACATTGAACTTGTTAAGTCATTAACTTATGGCTCAAGAAGAGAATCTTTTTCTGAAATGAAGTTCAATAAATTAAAATTAAACAAATTATTACCTTTTTGTGTAAACAATTCACAGCAGTGAAATAAGTAGGTCTTTCACTTATGGCTCCAGAAGCATATTTACTGATATCCAGTATTTAGCTTATGTAGATTAACATTCAACTAAAATGTAACACTTTTTTGTCTCACAAGGCAAAGTCCTCTCCTACTGTACATTGTATTACTACTAGTCCTTGGAAGTGAAAAACTCAGTTACTTTCCACCACTGCGTTATGTATTCTAAGTAAATTTACTTAAGTACTGTACTTAAGTACAATTTTGAGGCATTTGTACTTTACTTGAGTATTTCTAATTTCCAATACTTTAACTTCTACTCCACTACATCTCAGAGGCAAATATTGTACTTTTACTCCACTACAATTATTTGAAAACTTTAGTGACTAGTTACTTTGCAGATATAAATTATAATATTATAAAACCTACATTAACCACTTTAGCCCTATTTTATACCTAGGTTATTTGTAAATAGCCGATCTACAAGTTCACAACTCGCTGCGATGCGACGCGTTGTGAGCTTGTAGATTGGCTATTTTCAAACATTAGTACTTTTACTTTTGGTACTTTAAGTACATTTAGATACCAATACTTTTGTACTTTTATTCAAGTAAATTTTGAATTTGGGACTTTTACTTGTAACAGAGTACTTCTACATTGCAGTATTGATACGGATACGTTGTGCACTTGTTCACGTGTGTGAATTATCGGCTGCGGACGGGCGGGCCTTAAACCGGATCAAACAGTGTTGTTTTGTGTCCTGACCGAGTCCTCCTGATGCTTTCAGTTTTGATGTTATTATTGGAACATTTTGCAGTTGTGGAAAATCTTTGAATAACTTTGAACATTTTGAACACAAATCTTCTTATGGGGGTCCCTGGCTGGAACAGAATCTCTTCAGATGGGGGATTGCGACCAAATACATATACATTTGGGGGTCCTTGACATGAAAATGTTTGAGAACCACTGCTTTAGCACATTGCATACATAACATGCAATACAGTGGGCGTTAAAGTCCAGATTAAACTGCATTTGGAAACCATTTCAGTTGCATATCGTGGCGTATTTCTGAGTGAAACAGTACAGGGAGGCAGGACATAACATTGGTAGGAGTTTCATTTGAACGCATCACAACAAACATGGAGTATTACAATTGCAAGTTGAAGATTGATTGATGGGTGGATTGCCAGTGGTGTAGTCTATGTATAGACACTATGATTGACATACTGTCCATTTTGTATGAATATAGGGTTAGGGTGAGCTGCAATACATGCACACAATGCTATTTTAATATATTTATTTTATTCAACAATCTTTTTCCCACTTTTTTGTTTTTAGAGATTGGTGACAACATTGGAATGTTAGTGTATCTGAATATAAGATTTAAGTAATATAAAACAGATGAATTTACAAATTAATATTATGATTTAGATGCTAATTACATCTCTTTTAGACAGGAGGAGTAATGATCAGTGGAGCTGAGTTTTTACCATTATTATTAGGATGAGGATTAAATAATGCAAAATGGAAAGTTTCTCAATTATTCAATTAGTCAGACTAATATCCAATCCAATAGAATACAACAATTAGGAACAGCAGTTAAATGGCTGGATTTGAAATGACAGTCAAAAAAAAGTATAAACTAATAAACCTGTAAATGAGCCCTTCAAGTTGTCTTTGGAAAAAAAGAAAAGAAAAGAGGATCATATTACTCGGTGTGATTAACAGGAGAGATGATCAGAGGAGCAAAGTTTTTATCATCAGGACATGGACTGAAGAATGGATAGATTTTCTCAGTGAAGGTGCAGTCAGTGAAAGAGTAGAGATGAACTCTGGTCTCCACATCATAAAAGGAGACCAGACCCTCCTCATAATCCACAAACACTCCCACGTTCTGGACCTTCTCTCTTACAGGGAGTAGGACGCGAGATTCATCAAGAGCCTCGTACTCATTTCCATTCCTCAACCATATAATCCAGTAACCATCGTCAGGGCTCAGTGTGATTTCCCCTTTCCTGTTGATGGACTCTCTGGCCACTCCTAAATCCCATTCAGTCTTATCTTTAACCTGAACCTCATAGTAAAACCTTCCTGAGGAGAAGCTTTGTTTTCCTAAGACACTGGCACATGGTGAGAATCTCTCTTTGTTATCTGGGAGATTCTTCATTATGTCTCCAAACTTCACTTGTTTTGCATCCTCAGACAGGATGAGGTAGGGATTTGCTGTATCAGGGTCCAGAGTTACATCCACTGCATATTTCTGGATCCTCCTCAACTCAGCATCACACAGCTTCTCCATCTCTTGACTGAGTGTCTTCTCCAGCTGAGCCACAGCTGTCCTCACAGTCCCCACATATGAAGACCTGTGGACATTGATGTTTGTCCAGTCCTTTGTGGGTGGAGGGGTGTTGATGAAAAGGCTGTTCTGGAGGAGGTGGAGGTGGTCTTCAGTGTGTGAGAGCTGCTTCAGCTCAGAGTTTCTCTTCTTTAACTCTGTGATTTCCTGTTGCAGATCTTTAATGAAGCCTTCAGCCTGTTTCTCTGTTGTTTTCTGCTTCTCTTCAATCCCATCAATGAGCTCAGCCTGGCTTCTCTCAACACAGCTCATCAGAGCAGTGAAGACTTGCACACTTTCTGCTATCTCTCTGTCTGCATCTTTCTTGCTGAGCTGTACTGAGTGTTTGACCTCCTGAATCTTCAGTTGTCTCACCTGGATCATCTGCTGAACTTCAGCCTCTGTCTTTCCCAGCTCAGCCTTCTTTCCTTCATATGCCTCTTCCAGAGATACAATTTGATGTAACTTGTGGTCTGACTCGGTGCAGAACTGACAAACACACATGTGGTCAGTCTTACAGAACATCTCCAGAGGTCTGTCATGTTTCTTACACAGAATGTCTTCCAGGTTCTTTACAGGGTCGATTAGTTTGTGTCGTTTTAACCTTGTGACTCTGTGGTGAGGCTCCAGGTGAGTCTCACAGTAGGAGGTCAGACACACCAGGCAGGACTTCACAGCTTTGAGCTTGGTCTCAGTACAGACGTCACAGGGGACTTCATCTGGTTCAGCAGGTTCCTGGTTTGCGGTGGGATAGTTTGTCAGCTTCTGTGTCTTCCTGAACTGATCAGCCATCTCAGAGAGGACTTTATTAACAGAGAACTTTGGTCTCTTATCGAAGGTTTCGTTGCATAGTGGACACTGACACACATCACTAGTGTCCCAGAAATGTGTGATACAGGTGTTACAGTAGTTGTGTCCACATGGAGTGGTGATTGGATCAGTGAACACCTCCAGACAGATAGAACACAGGAACTGCTCTTCAGACAGGAGACTGCTGGCACACGCCATTACTATACACTGAAAATAAACATGGGGGAAAAAATGAAATTCCTTAATGTTACTACTGACAGCTAAATAGTTATGAATCTGATCTGCATCATCATATTAGAAAAGAGCTCAATAATGTTGGCACATACTGTAAGGGAAGCCTGTTGTTATACCAACTGAACGATTAGACTACAGGATTTCCAGGAAAACGAAACTTAAGGGAAGATCATGTCACAGTTTAATATGCCTTTGTTCTCTGTTACAGAATAATAAATCCTTATCTCATGTAGGCTACTCACCTGTCTTTACGTTCTCAATATTTCAGCAAAAATCCTGTTGAACTGAAGGTATTCTAGTAGAGAGTGTGTGTGTGTGTGTGTGTTTGTGCACTGCCACCGAACTGCACTTTATCTGTAGATTGCGTCACTGACTGAGAGGCTGCTCTGTTGCTGTTAACCCTTCACAACCTCCACTCTTCTCTGTACTTCATTTGTTTCCCCTTTAAGAGGGAATGACATACAGCAGGAATCGAAAAGGGGACTCACTGATATACTTTTACTTAAGTACAACATTTGAGTACTTTTCCCACCACTGTACACATAAGTGACAAAGATACAGTTCATAGTCGCTTCTTTTGGGCTTGTTTTCATAGACAGGGTTGCTTATTTCTCTCACAAAACCTGGCAACACTGACCAGGAAGTGCTTTCCATCGTATTGTTTACATTGGATCACAGCATCCAACAGTAATAGTTTAATAATGATGGGAAAAATATAAGTTACACTTACAGAAACAAACATAGATAGGAGCAACACTACAACTACACTACTTGTGTCGCACCGAAAATAATGTTTTACCGCTACGCGTGGCATCTGTGACTTGCGCAACACGTTCGACAAACTTTAAATACTCGTATTCGACGGAGAGGGACCTAACTCTATGAGAGGGACAGAGCGAGAGAGAGAGAGAGAGGGGGGGGGCTCGCTGCCCTCTCGCTCCCTGTAGAGAGAGGCAGCCACTCTGGAGAGAAGGAGACAAGTCCTGCGGGTGCTCTGGGATTAATATTAAATTTATTTATTATGATAAAATAAAAAATAAAAAAATCACGGCCTTTGCGATTAGCTAATCACGTGGTTTCAAATCGCGATTTCGGTTTGAAAACGATTAATCGTTCAGCCTTAAGCAGGTGTGTCAGACACAAACTATAAATTGGAAATTGATCCCGCACGATGTCTGGAGCTTACTAGAGTCAGGACTAACACTTCCTTATATAGGTATGGACACATTAAGTCCAGAATAGATTCTAAAATCCTTTTAATAACCTATAAAGCATTACATGGGCTGGCCCCACTTTATATCACTGACTTACTGCACTCAAATCCTAATGTGAGATCTCTTTAATATATACAATTTTATTATTATTTGAATATACAGTATATCCAGTGAATGTTGTCTGATTTAAATAATATTTTCTTTGCCAGCTTAGACCGACATGCTCTTAATTAACTCTTCTCTGTGCCAGGACCGTGTGTTGATCAACCGGCTGGATAGCTTGTGCACTATGGTTGCGAGCGGCCAGTGGCCATCGGGCCGGCGCTACGTACCAGAGGTCCAGCTCAACCCAGGCGCCGAAGAGGTGGTAGGAGATGAAATGGCCTACATGCGGCTGATGCGCAAGGCAAACATCACACCCGGAGCTGAAGGCGAGGACGGGGAGTTCACCGTCAAACTTCTCAAGGTATGAAGAAACGTGGTGGAAGTGAATGTTCGAACGACACAGCTCTGACTTCGTTCAGCGGAGCCATGTTTCCACACAGGGGCCCTGCAGCGGGGCACTTTATGCATCAGTAGCCGTGACGGTATCCAATGAAACATGTTTTAAACCCTCTTACTACTGCATACGGTTTGAAATTTCACAGCATGCCGCAGCCAGGCAGACTAGGTTGATTTCTCATGAAGGTCGGCGAAAGTGAGCACAGAGACATCTCTGTGCTCACTTTCGCCGACCTTTGACTTTGACGAAACTTTGACTCTTTGTCAAAGTTTACTCTCCTCCAAGTTCAGCTATAAATCAAATTAAATCCCAAATGGTAGTGCCTAGAGTTGACTCCAAACCATCCAGTCACAGCTTTACATCATACATCACTTTAAGGCATATGCTGTTCGAAGAGGATCTTAACATTTTGAACTTCACCCTCAGAATGCACTTATTAGTCAAAAATGGTCTTTGGTGCCTCTAGAATCTGTGCATTACATTACGCGTCGTCAGTGTTTTTTCAGTCTTCAAACATGCTGATGATCGAATGAAACGGACAACGCAGTTCAAGGTCACACATTTTAGTGAGAATTTCGAACAATTTTACATACATTTTTGTCTCGATTTTAGCTATGTAAATATCTGTTTGTATCAATTATTGCATTATATTTAAAATATAATAGCTTGCCTCGAAATGGTGTAAAGCAAATTCTGCATGCATCTTTTTCTCTACGTTAAAAGCTTGTGTATTATGGCCAACCTGCGAACCACCTTGGCCCCCTTTGTGACCCAGAGTTTGAAAAGCACTGAGTTGGAGCTTTAACGATTAGTTGATGATGGCCTCTGTCTCTTCCACTGTCAGGAGGAAGGGCTGAAGCTGACCTTCTCTAAGCATGCCATGATGCCCAACGGCTCAGGAGGGGAGAGCAGCGGCCGCAAGAAGCGTAAAGACCATGAGGTAAAGAGCAGGGATGGGGCAAATATTACATTTTCTTGTAAACGGGTACACGCGGAACGATTTTAAACGTACCGTGACATCATATTTATACAAATTAAAATTGCAACAACTGTATGTAGGGCAATTGAGCTGATGGGTCAGAATTAATTGAATAAAGTGAATGAAACCGTCTCATTACAAAGATAACAAGGTGAACAGCGTCCAAATGCTCACGATGTCTCTTTATCAGCTACGGGTCCAAATCAAAGCTTTGTTTAACCCATTAATACCTGGAACGCATCTGTGTCACTTTAAATTTCTTTGGCTATTCAAAAATAGCAGATATACAAGCTCATAGCGCGGCACCGAGTGCCGCGCTATGAGCTTGTAGATCTGCTATTTTTTTTAAATCGTGAAAAAATATTTTCCAGATTTTTTTCAAAAAACTGTTAGGATTAGGAAACATTTTTAAGAATCGCCTCAGGTCTTAATGGGTTAAACGATGAACCATTTAAACGTCCCATCTAGTACGGTTTCATGTTTAAATGTGTTCCTCTGTAGTACAGTGTCGTGTTTACATGTGTTCATATTTTATGACGTCAAAACAGGTTGTGCAAAGGATGGGACTTTTTCTTTTGACTATCAATTCATTCATACAGTGGTGCTTTGTATTTACGTTAATGTATTTCTATATACGCGTGAATTGTTTAATTCCTAGACATCGTTTTACAGTTTGCTCTCTAATCCAACAATTAGGAAATCAATTCTCACATGAAATCCAAATAAAACGTGGAATGGAAGTGTGCAAAGGCTCAACCTTTTGATTGAATTCCCAAACAATGCTTTTTTTGCAGAATAAAAGCGTGTTTGACAAACATTTTAGTGTTGATTTAGAATTTGAATGTCAACGAATGTACAGCCCTTGGCACAGCATAAACATGAATGTGATAGAGCTTTCATACTGACATGTTTTAATCCAATGCCTGTGGCCCTCTCAGGCATCTCAGTTATCAGACCCAGATGGACTGGTCCATGACCCAATGGAGCGTACCCCGCGACGCAGGGACCCTCCCAACTGGCTGAAGGAGAACCCCGACTATGAGGTGGAGGGAGACATGCTGGAGGTAACTCCGATCATTGTATCATTTTGTTGCTGTCGGGAAGAAACCTTGTATTTCCATATTTCAATGTCACATTTCAGTGTACCACTTCTTTCATGAGAATGTAAAGATTTATCATCAACTCTAACCTTTTTAAGGTTGGAGTTAGAAGGATGTTGTAGTCTTCATTTTGGCTTTGTTGACTTTTTTTTCTCTGGCACCCTAGCTTCTGGTGAACAGGAGCAAGAGGAAGAGGAGGAGGAAGAGGGCCGACAAAGCCATTACAGGGAGCGAGAAGATCAAGCTCATCCACATGAGGACAGGAAAGAAGGTGAAACATAATTGCTAGAGGCTGTCAGTGACGATAAATATTCATATTTATTTATTTCATTTAATTTTTTGTGTCGCAAATGGTAGTGTATCACAGTACAATACAATTCCTATCAGAGGATATTAATTAATTTCATCTAATACACCCATGGGCGAAAAGGAGCAGGAAGAAGAAAATAATAATATTAATACCTGCCCCCTATTCGACTTTAAAAAAATGATATCGGTACTTGAGGATCGGCACATACAACCAGTACTTGCACTAAAATGCAAATTTAAACAAAACAAAAACAATGAACGAGCAACAAAGTACAAAAAAAAAGAACTCCAAAGTCAAATCCTATCCTATTTGTTGTCTTCATGTCCAAACATTTTTTAAATTGATAAATATTTTCTCTCTCTCTTGCCCTCCACTCTCTAGTTTGAAAATTAGAACACTAAACTGTACTTTTGATCAGAGTTATGTATACAGTGTGGTATTTATTTATTTTGTTTATTATTTTGGTGTCAGCATGTTGGCATTGGAAAAACTGTTTCAATTGTGTCTGAATAATCCCGTAAGGGATGGACTGTGAAAGGCAGCCGGACACGAAAATAATTCATTCATTCATTCATTGTACAACCCTGTCTGCCTCAGGTTGGAGCTGCATTCTGTCCCATGCTGCAGGATCTGAGGGAGCATCTGGAGGAGAATCATGACCACGCTGTAGCTCCTGATTGGTCCGAAACTGTCCGCAACTCTGTAAGTTGGGGAAGCATTCTCATACAATATTTAACCAAACCCTATGTACGGTTTTTGTAGGATGAATAGCGAAAATGGCAGATCTAAGAAGCTCACAAGGCATCGCTAGCTTGTAGATCTGCTATTTTTGGCGAGAGACACCGGCATACAACGGAGCATGAATGAAGCATTACTCATGCCTATGTCGTTAAATCATTACCACAGCAGCAAATGCGGATAGGTCGACATTGTCTGAATACACAAATCCGCTTCAAATAACAGTGACCGGTTAGTACTAAAGATAAGATTTGAGAAAAAATCTGATTTGCCTGTAGTCTGAACAAAGCCTTAGTTACGCCAGCTTTGTCCTTGTGAAGCACTTTTGCATGTAGTCAGTCGCCACACTAGGACATAAACACAAGCAGCCTAGCCTGTATACTGTACTTGTGGTTTCCCCACTAAATATCACGTTGTTATGCAGCTTGTTTACAATCTGCACATATAGTAACGTACTATCGACTGGTAAAGATTGGACACAGAGGCCACGACCATTATTAGACTCTAACATTGCAGCGCTCTCATCTTGCAGGGTTTCCTTCCCGAGAGCCTCTTCCACCGTCTCCTTTCGGACTCGGACGTCCCCAAGAAACCACGGCGCCGTCACCACCACCACCACCACCACCATCACGCTCCGGTGCCCGCCCCCGAAGAAGAGGACCCTCTCCTGGGGGGAGTTGAGGAGACCCTGGTCTCGGACGGTGCCTACATGATGGACGAGGAGGAGCTGGAGACCTCCCACCACTTCCTCACCAGCCCGGACTTTGATGTGAAAATGGAGGGCGGCGACAGCCTCTCCCAAGGGGGCTACGACAGCTCGGATCAGGAAGCCCTGCTGGACGACGTCATCATGACGCAGAAAGACTCTGACGACTCCTCTAGCTCAGAGGATTGACCTGAACAACAACCCAGACGTTTGTCCGACTCGGTCACCTCTCACTCTCACGAAAAATGATATCATGTTATCATGAAATCACGTTATTCCTCATTTATTTTTATCAAGTGTATCTGAATTATGGATGAATAATTCCGTTCCTATTTTTATTCATTTGTTTTCTGTAATGTTTTGTTTATTTTGATCAGGAAACAAGCAGGTTTGCACCCGACCCGTGTTCATTCCCATTATTCGTAATGACGCTCTAGCTCTCTCTCTCTCCTCGGAACATCCTCTGTGTCATACTCGGCCTGCAACCAGGTGCCGCTAAATGCCACGCTCTCTATTGTTTCACAACTCGCCGCTCTCCCGTCTTTTCCTCCAGTCCTAGTAATGCCATCGCATTCCCAGCCGTGACCAAAAGGGGGGGAGGGGGGCACCCAGCTGTACAGAAACACATCATGATTTCTTTTTATCAATGAGCCCCCATGCTGGCGCTATGTGAAAATGGAATGAGTGGATGGACACACACAAACACACACACACACACACACACGTGTACTGCAGTGAACGTGATTTGAGATCCCCTCAATATGATTACATTCAGCCACGGTAGGTGCATCTAGATGAGTCGCTGAGCTATGAGGGGATCCGGTGTGTGGATGTACATGTTTTTCATTCTAGGGGAGGGCAGGGGAGGGAATGGAGAGGGAGGGAGAGTGAAGGGGGGGCGGGGGGTATATTAGTTACTGATGCAGTGCTAGGAGGATGGGTGTATTGTATAATGTAGAGCTGGTCAGTTGTGTGCTATGGTGCAAAGATGACGGCTATGAGTAATTATTCTTGTTTTATGACCTGACTGTATCTGTGATATGAAAATAACAGCAATCTACAGTGAAAGCAACCGTGTCCCTTAGTTTGTGTGTTGTCGTGAAAGTTGGTGTCATCAAACAAAGACACAATAAGGAAATCAATCTGACATAATTTGTAGAGTTGTTCAGAAAAGCTGCCGATAGAGCCTAAAATACTGGTATCGGTATCGGCGAGTATGCCAGTCTATGCCATTACGATACCACATAATGTATCGCATGATGATGTCATTTACAGTAATCAATTATTTTATACTTTGAATGCTTCAGTCGATGTTGCACTTCTCAATTTTTTTTTATTTTAAGGACCCCCCCATAATTCTGAGAGACCCATAGGGCCCATTTGTTTCCATTTGTACACTCTCAGAGTTACAGACCTGTGAGGGTCCATTTGGAACCCTCAGAGTCCCTGGACCCCACTTTGAGAACCCATTTTTTTAAATTACACAGGTATCGGATCGGTACTTTGTATCGGGAAGGAAAAGTGGTATTGGTAGGATTTGGTACATCTCTATTTGTTGCCTTCATTTTATAATCTGGGCATACTGTGCTACAAATGGCTGCCTTGATTGCACATGTCCTGGTTAAATTAACATTTATACACATACTGTACAGTATATCAAAAAGGTTTAAAACCTTGGATTAAATTCAATCATTATGTTCTGTCCTTTTCAAAGTGATATTGCGAAATGATATGCAATATTTGTCCCAAAGGAACTGCCACTGTTGTGTGTATTTACTGTGTGTGTGTTTGTACATGCCACTCACACAAACATAGTATCTACAATGCACATTAATAGTTGGAATTACTTTGTGCTCTGAACTGAGCAAAGTACATCGACAGATCAAATGTTTTGTGATTTAGGCTATGAATTGATGTTGTTATTAATTTAATAATGCAGATGATTTCAAAAATAATACTGGTGCTAAAATGTGTTAATTTCACTTGCCACTAAGTAGTGGGTTTATTTCACAGAATCACAGACATAATGCCCGCTCCGTCCCCGTTGTCCCCGCCTTCCTACCTGCCTGCTTACCTCACATTGAATTGAATTAACTAGGCAGTGTCTCTTTATACAGTCAATTTTACAGAGCCGTGAGGGTCCATTTGAACCTGTGATTGCCCCTGGATCCAACATTGAGAACCAGTGGCCTATATCAATCAAATGTATTAAGGACACATGGCCCATAGCAAGGCCCTTGAAGATATCCCCTGTATGTGCATGTATGTACAGTACGTACGTGTATGTCCCCAAAATGTTGTCTGTCTGTCCACACTAATCTCGCAAACCAGTACACCAGTCGGTGCCAAATGTCTTGTGCACGCAGTGTCAGCAGGCGCTCTTGAATATACGGCATGGCTTCGTGAAACCTTTTTTTTTTAATATATCTCTGCCGTCATGTTGATGATGTAAGTGTGGGTCTCCATTTTTGGGCAAGACTGATGTCGATCGTATCAGATGTACTCTGATCTGATACCATTGCCTGACATTATATTCAAACAAACAAAAACTGTTGTCATTGATGCAAAACTATGGTATGGATTCCATGTGTAATCTAGCTATGTGAGCCATGAGGAATATGTGGAACTCCATATTTGGGCAGAGTGTGGGACATTCATACATAGGGTGCATTCGGAAATATAGCACTGAGCGCACTGGCCAATACAAACTAATTGGCGAGTGCGCTCCCGCTACGCATTTCCGAACGCACCCATAGTATCCTATGGAATCCTAGTTATTAAGTGTCATGACAATATCAGTATCAGTACAATACACTCACTGGCCTTAGCCTGGAGGTGGACGGTGGATGAGGTTATAAATCTTATATTAAAATAGGCTTACGTCTGGCTGGCGGACCACGTCGCCACGCTCATATCATGACTCGGCAATAACCATATAAGGAGTTGCCAATGCAGCTACGCCCAAATATGGAGTGGGTTGTCCAACCTCAATGTGTCGTCGCGGCATAAGGCGCGAACAAATCAGTCGGCTCCATATAGGCACAAAAGGGGGCATGCCCATATATGGACATATACTGATGACATCAGTGATCTACATATATGGGCATAAAAACGACCAGGACTGACGGATACAGAGATGTTGTCCTGAGCCACAGATCCGATCGCTATGGTCATGTGCATTCATACTGTATATGGGACCGACCGACTTCAAACTCGGCGCGCGCAGCTGCAAGGACTCGAGGGTGTGTGGTGCCTGCTGTCGAGTAGTTCGGATATCCAGTTTTCCAGAACCGCCAATCCAACCAATATGCCCATATATGGGTATTCCAATATATGGGCATATATTGATGACGACATGGGGATCTCCATATATGGGCATAAAAGGGACACAGACAGATGGATGCAACAGAGTACGACGTATAGGTGTGAGGGCTGCATAGTGGCCCGAACTCTAGATGTGAGGGCTGCATAGTGGCCCGAACTCTAGATGTGAGGGCTGCATAGCGGCCAGAACCTCTAGATAACAAAACTACTACTACTAAGAACTAGGTAAGTAAACCAGAAAGCTTGTGCAATCTGCCAGCAATGGGACAGACATGACCCCAAGTAAATCCACAGAGGGGGCTTTCATTGATTGATTGAATACTTTATTAAACAGTTTGCAAATAGTACAGTGGTACGATTTTACAATGATGCTAAAAGGATAACACCAAAAATCCTAGGGGCTTGTTTACATTGTGGACCTGTGTACTCAATTCATCGAGACATTTAAAGATATACATCACAACGTAAGTACAGTAAAGGGGGGGGGGGGACATTTCTGTTAAGCTAAGATGATTTTTCTAGGACCAGTCACAAATTGCAGACGGGTGCTCTTTTAGTGGTTTTGAAGGAAGGTAAGGAGTCACTTTTTGATGTCTGGTGGTAGGGCATTCCACATTTTGGTGGCATAGCAGTAGAACGAATTTAACCCCACGTTTGTGCCGAATCTGGGTTGAACGAGATCAGTGGAGGTCCCTCTGTTGTTCCTGAGTGTCTTTCATGTTATTGAAGTAGTCTGACAGGTACATGGGTATCCCTGCTCTCTTGAGTATCTTGAAGACCAGGTCCATTGCAAGTTGCTGTACTCTGTCCTCTTCCCTGAGCCATCCCACCCTAGCATAATGATCATGGGTAGGTTATTTCTAGGTGTGAGGCCAAGCAGTAGCCTGACCAGTTTGTTTTGAAAGGTCCGAAGCTTTGTTTTTAATGCCTTTTTGGTGCTAGAGTACCATGAGGTGCATGCATAGTCAAAATGACATTGGGTTTGGATGAGTGCTCCAGCTAAAGTCCTCAATGTATTCCTACTGACCACCGAGTAGATCTAGCTAAAAAATCTTGTTCTTTAATTGACTTTACTGATTACTTTTGTTGCCATTTTTTTCACTGGAAAGATTGTCCTCTAAAATACAACCCAGGTAGGTAATTTCCATGTGCTGTGCAGCCTGTTTCCAGTGGTTCCATGAAGGCTGTGTGATGGGGGTTCTAGATGATGATGATGGCTTGTTTCCAGAAATGAAATGAGCTCATTTCTGCTGGTTGCTTTTATGCCTAAATATATTACAAATAAACGTGTCGCAAATGCTGGTGCTAAATACCTGTGTTGTTTGCAACTCCATTACTTTATCCGCACACTAATGTGTGTCTCAAAGAATTAGATCCCGAATTGTGTCTAGCTATGCATTACCTGGTTTGAAATGTAATTGGCTACTTTGTACAATAGGTCTATCATTTCAAATCAATATTTTTTATGTATTTACCATATAGCCTACTCAAAAACATCGATTTTTGATATGTCTATTCTTATCTATCTATATATAATTATTCATTTCCCCCTACAAAATAGCACCTTGGCAGGACCCTATGGGCAGGATGGATACAGGAGAGGTGGGCACTATGGACATATGGGCACCTCGATGTAAAAATTGTTATTTTGTCCAAAACAAAATATTTGAAAAATGCTGTTAAGCAATGTAAAGTATACATGGTGTGAACATGCAGTACATCATTATCAGATTCAGACTTTATCCTTCAACTTCTTGTTTATGCCCCAACCAGCCAATGACTGGAAATACAGGTTTTGTAGCAATTTGTAGTAATTGTAGAAATATTAGACCTTAATTGTCGAATGTATAAGCATGTTCTAATCATGTATACTTTACTTAACCTTAAAAAAAATCCCAAATATATATTTTTTTTAACATTTTGGGGAAAATAACCAATTTAACACCGAGATACAACTCTTCCTTGTTGGTGCCCACCTATCCTGTTAGCGGCAGGACTCATGATTGGTCCCTGGCTTTAACCGACGTCACGTGAACGCCAGAGCAATGTTTGTACTGTTGTCGATTGCTTCTGTCTGGCAGTGTGATGATGATGATCGATAGATCCATCCAGCAGCCCATTGTGGTGCAGGCTCAGGCTCACGGGCCCTACGTACTCTGCTGCTAATAAGTCGCCTTTATTTTTGTATTTAAAGTGTGTGGAACATCTTGCAACGTGGGTTCACCGTTCAACTAACACTCCGTTAGCGTTACATGTGGACAATAGCAACCTAAAAGCGACCAGTACTCTGCAACGGGGAGGTTGTTGTTGTAACAGTTAGCTTAGCTTAAGTGCGCTAACGCTAGCTCCCCTGTCCCACCTGTTTTAGTCTTAAGGTGGAATGGATCATAGGAAACATCTGTATCTTTAGTCTTTAGGTGGAATGGATCATAGGAAACATCTGTATCTTTAGTCTTTAGGTGGAATGGATCATAGGAAACATCTGTATCTTTAGTCTTTGAGTGAACATTGTTTGTGATTTAAACTACAAGGTTTTCAAACGTCTACGCCCAGGCCTTTTTTTAAGAATGGATCTGAATTTTTACTCTGACCTGTCGGATGGGTCAGGTCAGAATGTGGATGCGGAGTTCTTGGATACACAGCCTTACAGTGGATACTCGGAGAATAAGGTAACGTACAGCATAATGGTTACTTAAAGAATAAGGTAACGTATAGTAGTGTGGATACATAGAGAATAAAGTAGAATGTATTTAATCGAGTCTGACTTTTGCTTTCAAGTCGGATAAAATACATCTATGATAGTCTTGATCCAAGGCTAAGGTGACGTTGATTGGTTGATTGAATACTTTATTAGTCAGGAATGTAAACAGTGCGAGGTACAGTCAGACCATAATGCTAAAAGGATAAAACACAAAAAGTCCTGGGGACTGGTTTCCTTTGTGGTCCTATGTATTCAATTCATCAACATAGCATAAAAGAATAACACAATAATGCATGTCATCAACAATTACAAACCACTATATGTACTAAGGAGAAAAGGGATCCAGGTATAGTTAGTAGAGAATAAGGTGAAGTAGTGATTCTCAGCGTCGGGTCCAGTTCAGGGACCCCCAGAGGTCCTTGATTGCGTCCCAGGGGTCCCCAGCGAAATAATAGATGGTTAATGTTCACCACCAATATTAAATGCACAGTTAATTAGAGAACATTGTAAGAATGGCAATTTCGTAAGAGTTTCACTGTTATCTCTATAGCAGCACTTAGACAGTAAAGAATCTCTGGACCAAATAACGATGCAGAATTTCTTAGATTGGGCTCCCGAATATGAAAATCTTATCAAATGAGGTTCCGTGGCCTAATGTATATCAAATTGAGTGTCCTTGAAATAGAATAAAACCGGTTTAGAATCACCAGTGCATACTCTAAGAATAAGATGACATCATATGATCATGGTCATGATCTTTGTTATTAATGTTCATGCTAACACACAACATAACCCTCGTTCTTTTTGTAGTTTCCAGGAGGCGGTGAACATTACTTAACCATCAATGGAGCAGGTCACCCCTTTCTCTCCGCTGAGGTGAGTGTTAAAATATTGATTACGCTACTGTGAGATGTCTTTTCATGTTGAATAATTGTAAGCGGAGCTCATCACCAGTGCATTTTTCGCTGAGACGTCTACTTTCTTTTCACCCCATTCAGCAGACATTCCATACCCCCAGCCTAGGGGATGAAGTGTTTGAGATTCCTCCGATCTCACTGGACACTGTGGAGTCACACTTCGGGGAGCTGTCTGATGGGTCGGAAGGTACGGGAGGACCCTCCAGCTCCAGCAGCCTTGTTAGCAACCTGGTGGTGGGGGCCAATGACCCCTCATTTGCCTCCACTTTTGTGAACGCTGGCACCCAGGGCTTGGATCACTTACATCTAGGAGTGATGAGCCAGTCATCGGGAGCTCTGCTCAGTTCCTCCGCTCTGGTGAGTCTTTTGTCTTTGGACTCTCATTTGTGTGACATTTGACCAGAATCAGTCTGTGAATCAGACTGTTATATTGTTAGGTGGAAATCTGACATAACCAATTCTGTCTCGAGAACTTTCTCTCTATGCACTAGCAAACATAATATTAATTGTTTTTTTTTTTACGTTTTACGTTTTTATTATTTTAATTGTTTAGACATTTTAGAATGAGCCCTTCAACTTAATGAAATGAACTTGACATCTTTGCTGGTACTTGAAATAACAAAATGCACAGCCAATTTATAATGTGTTTAATGTGGAGTTCCACGAAGCTGCACATTACTACAACAACCACCAGCAGTTGAGAAGTAGGGTTACGACATGAATATAAGGTTACATAATACCTCTTGTCACAACTCACAACTTCCTCCTGAATTCTCCAGTCCAAATCACCTGTCTGCACAATGGCCACTGTCGTTATCACTGAACTGTGTTGAATTAATAGCTAGATTTTGAAACTACATCCTGAAGCCAAACGCATGTCGCATAGTGTGGTGACTGTCTCCCATGGCCAAATGGAAATACCGGTGTTCTAATCACTTCACCCATAAGTACAGAACTGCTTCACATATTTTCATGCATAGATTATAAACACAGATCTCAGAGAAAAAACATGCGTTAACCAATGTCAGTGTCTCTACTGATTGAACACATCTTGGTCAGTTTGTCTTTTAAAGCTTCATCCCTACTCCCTATTCTAATCCCTCTTCAGGAAATGGGCAGTTCCATGGCATCGCATTTCAGGAGCTCCTCACCCATGACCATTGATGTGGCGGACATAAACAACAGCCTTTTGGGAAGCAGTCAGCTGACCACTATCGACCAATCAGAGCTGGGACTGGGCCTCGCAGGGGGGCACATCCTATCTCGTACAAAGTCAAATGAGCAGCCATTATCGGCCACGGCCTCTCCAGCTGGCTCCTTGCAGGATGACGACATGGATGGCACACTCTACCAGAGTGTGCTGGTAGACTCTCCCATTCCTCTCTCTTCCTCCTCCGTCCTCCCGACCAAACCAGCCCGCCAGCCCCCCGGCAGGAGAGGCGGGGGCAAACCGGCCACAGTATCCCCAGCCGCGGCACCAAAGAAACCGGGGCGAAAGAAGAAGGACCCCAACGAGCCCCAGAAACCTGTGTCGGCCTATGCTCTGTTCTTCAGAGACACGCAGGCTGCCATCAAGGGTCAGAACCCTAATGCCTCCTTTGGGGAAGTCTCCAAGATCGTGGCCTCCATGTGGGACAGCCTGGCTGAGGAGCAGAAGCAGGTAGAAAGATAACTTGGCGATGCCTGTAGGAATCCTTAGTGGGGTGTAAGATTTACAGAAGGTGATGAGAAATGTCTAATTTTCCTCTTTTTCGTTCCATCCCTCATTAGGTGTACAAGCGAAAGACAGAAGCGGCAAAAAAAGATTATTTGAAAGCCTTGGCAGCTTACAGAGTCAGCCAGCTGTCACAGGTACAGTGATCTTGTCCTCTCGAAGGAAAATGTTTGTGGGATCGTTTGCCATGAAATGCACCAATTACTTTTATTTTATTTATTTTGTATCTGTTTATTGTAGTTTTTTCCTCTCACACAGGCATTTTTCAGAAATTGCACAGATAAAAGAAATACAAAAGAAATACAAAACACATGAAAAAAAACAACATGAAACGAAACAAAAGCATACAAAGCAGAACAATCACATAGACAACTTAACTAAATAAAACGACATACAAACAACAAGAGGCTGATGAAGGTACACACCCAGAGGGCAAAACGAACAGCATCACAATCTAAATAATAAAAAGGCATACAACAGGTACTACCCAGGGGGGCAACACAACATTATATTCATTCAGTTCAACTCGTCAAGCAGCCCAAGTATAGGTGCCCATATCTTCTGATATAGGGGTTCCCTATTAGAAAGGGTGAACCTTATCCTCTCCAGGTGCAACACTCCTCCCAGCTCCTTCAGCCACATATTGATTGTTGGGGGTTTCTCTGATTTCCAGGCCTGGAGAATTAACTTCCTGGGCTAGCAGGGTGGATAATGTGATGGCCTGGTTTTCATATTTATTGTGAGCCATTCCTGGTTCCACAATTCCAAAAAGAGCGGTCAACGGGGCCGGGGGAAAGTCTCTTTTATAAGCTTTGGAGAGAAAATCGAACAGCTGACTCCAGAAGTTTTGCAATTTATGGCATGTAATGAATTGGTGAGACAGAGTTCCCTGTTCAATAGAGCACTTCCCACACATGGGAGAAGAGTTTGGAAAGATCTTATTCAATTTAGTTGGGGAGAAATGTAGCCTGTGAACAATTTTAAATTGTATTAAAGAGTGTCTGACATTAATTGAGCTGCGGTGTATATTATTGATACAATCTTCCCACATGTCATCTGAAATTTCCATGCCCAACTCACTTTGCCACTTGTCCCTGTAGGGATGTGAAGAAGGGCTAATCAGGGTCTGCAATATGCCATAAAATTGAGAGACCGTGCCTTACCAATTACTTTTCTGTTTTGTCACCACAGCCCTCCGGTGAGGTGGCTGACACGGGCCCTTCGCTGCCACTGCCCCAGACGGCAGTGAACCCGCCTCCCATGGGCTCTGCCACCCTCCAGATCGGCCGCCTGTCGGCGTACAACCCCGACGAGAACACCATCACCAACATTTGTGCCTCTAACATCATTCTAGACGTGCCCGAGGTGACCACGCGCTCGCGCACCGGGGCCAAACCCGCCACCGTGCCAACCATGCCACTCCCCACCCAAACCATCACCAAGATCATCATCTCCAACCCTGGTGGAGGTCAGATGGTGACCGTACTGCCGTCAGGAGTCCGCACGCTGCAGCCCCGCCAGCCCCCTCCGCTACAGCAGATGCAGAGCGCCCCGCCCCCGCCGCGACTCCAGCAGATGGCCCCGGCGCCGCCACCCTTGCTGGCTAAGCCCAGCGCTGCAACCGGCCTCCCCGTGTCTGTCACCGCCACTCCTCCCCCGCCACTCCAGATCAAAATAGTCCCCGCCTTCATAGTCCCCGCCTCGCTGCAGTGCACAGAGACCACGCCCATAATTCATAAGTCCACAGGGGATCCCAGGTCCCAGGCGATGCCGGCCATGGCCTTGAAAGTGGTGAAGTCTATCAGTATTGACTCGCTCAGCACAGAGGACGACATGGAAGAAGAACTGCAGTCAGAAGAGGTAAAGAGCTTGAAGCCTGACTCTTCAAAGTTAACGTATTCGTAGAAGCATATTGCTCAAAACCGTTACTTTTCAGGAAATAAAAGAACCTGTGTTCCAATGGATACTTTGTAATTATTATTTAGTCACAGACTCTTTTTAAATATGTATAAAACCCACTGATCCCGCAGATTTAAATAACCAGTTTCAATGTTACAGACAAAAGTTTTCAAAAATGTAAAAAAGCGCAATGTCACCTTGTGACATTTTGTGAGCTTGTAGATCGGCTAATTTCTCAACATCACTGTCATACAAAGAAGTATAAAATGGGGCATTAGTTTGACAAAATATAAAAGATGATATATGGACAAGTTTTCTCTGCCCTACAGCAACAATACCGTAGGCATTCTTTTTCTTAACAAATTGAAAACTAATTTAATTTAAAAAATAAAATAAAAATGTTGTTACTGCAGTTGCATATGGATGTGTATTTGTTTTATTAATAATAGAGTTTCTACTTATTCTAAAACAATGATTGCTGTATTGGCTATTGGTCAAAATACAGGCGGTTAATTCAGGTAAAAGATTTGTAAATGTACTATGTAATAGTGTATAGGCAGGCAGTATGTCTGAATGTACGTCATCAGTGCCTCACTATTTCGTCCTGTTCTTGCAGGTGCATATGGAGTTGAATGAGTCCAGTGATCCAGGAGTGTGTGTGAGGGCTGGCTGTAGCAACCCAGTAATAGACAGCCAAGACTGGGACAAAGAGTACTGCAGTAACGAATGTGTGGCCAATCACTGCAGGTGTGTGTGTGGTTAATCTAGATCTCCATCTACTGATATGTCTGGTGACATCTAAATTCAGTGATTGGGCTAAAACTGTGTGGAAACAATTTGGAAATTGAAAATATTATTACAGCATCACAAAATCAAAGCGAAGACTTTAGGGCATTCCTTCATATGGGATGCTATATCAGGATTGGTTTTGAAAGCAGTGGGCGTAGGTTTTGTTACCACTTGTTTTCTCTGACATCCAAGCCCATTCATTGAATTTAGATTTCTGTCAGAGCTTTGTTTCATTCCTCAAAAAAGGTCTGACATTAATAACATGTCCTTATGTCTGACTCTGACCCAATGCATTATCATCTATTGACACCACCTCCTTTTCTTTTCCAGGGATATATTTATGGCCTGGTGTTCCATCAGAAGGCACAGCTTCGGGAAAGTCAAATGAGGAGCTCAGAGAAACCAGTCACAGAAAGAACTGGACACCAAGTGTTTCACAGGCATTGGAGAGACCACAAGTTAGAAAGTATCACGGGACCTAAAGCTTCCTACTGCCCTCTACTGACCAAAATGCTGCCTGTGCCCCTGTAGGCAATTTTATGTTAACACATTTTTGTATATAGTTTTGTCATAGTTTACAGAACTCTGTATGCTGATATTTTATGTTTCATGTGCAGAGGATTCTAAGCTAAGCAGCAGGTACATAAATGTAAATTCTTACGTTGTACATGCTATTGCTTATTCTGTATGCAGTATAAACTTTTGGTCAGGTATTATTTAAAACCCAATTTTATAACTGGATCGCAACATCAGCACTGGTCTGCACAGTTCACCATGGACAGGGGGCAGATGGTATCTTGGTGTGCACTGGATTTCAGGATTCAACTGTTTTGTCTCCGACTGGGTCGAAGCTATCATGGTTATTATCAAACATGTTTGGTTTTTAACCACTTGAACCCTATTCTATGGGTGAACATTCAGCAAAAATAGCACGTCTACAGTCTCACAATGTGTTGTGGCCCATTGTGAGCTTGTAGATTAGCTATTTTCGGCAAAGACATTTAGTGTAGAGGGGAAAACTACTAGACTAGAGGATCTAGTATAGAGCCCTGGGGGACTCTGGAGTCCAGGCAAGTATAGGGTTTAAGTGGTTAACAACTAGAATCTGGACAAATCTGAGCATGATCCAATAGTTTGAGCTGGCAGTGGTTAACGATGAAAATCAGATTGGAGCCCCGGCATGCTGACTGTACATTTTTTAAGTCACACATTTTATGTGAACCAGTCCTTCGCTCCCTCACCTGATCAAGAAGTTGGAGTCCTTTTTGAATGTTTTGGCAGTGATGGCAAATTGATTCTACGTTATTGTAAATCTCAAGCCTGGGGTTGACATTATTTTGACCATTAATGTGCCTCGGGCACGTCTAGAATGAAGTCAGAGGCACAAATGTTGGTGATGGTGTTCTCGACTGGGTCGAAGCTATCATGGTTATTATCAAACATGTTTGGTTTTTAACCACTTGAACCCTATTCTATGGGTGAACATTCAGCAAAAATAACACGTCTGACGGCAAATTGATTCTACGTTATTGTAAATCTCAAGCCTGGGGTTGACATTATTTTGACCATTAATGTGCTCCCTAGTCCCTATACCTCCCTCTTTTCTTGGACAACGTTGCCAATTTTCAACCTGTCTTGTGGTTGGTTCTCACTGGTGCCCGTTGCGACGCCGTCCCATTTCACTGTCTGTTAGATTGTTCTAGCCTTCTAGTGCGTTTGAAAAGGCTAGCTAGCCAGTGAAGCACAACATAAATGTACCATGGCAGGCATTGAACTGAATGAAGGGTGTGAGACAGACTGATATACTAACATGGCTAATTAGTCAGGGTTTTGAAGTTGGACTGCATACAAAGTGAATTTCCTCTGCCTGGTTTGTATGACTCCTGGTTGCTGTTGGGGAGGTAAGCGTAATGTATACTTCATCGCACGATGGTGTTGCTCACTGAAAATGGGGAGGGATGACAAGGGGGGGAGGAGGGGAGGGTGGTTGCAAGAGGGCGAGGCGCGGTAGTGCTCGCTGGTGTGAAGAAAAGGCAACAAACGTTTTGCCTTTTCTTCTGCTTTCAAGTTAGTTTAAACACATTATTCTGTTCATAATCAGTATAAGCTTTAATCCATTTATTTGATTTAGTGTCAGTATAACATCTATTCTTTATAATTGCTAATGATCCTAATTCCATTCTAAGTGTTTACGTGTTTCTAGCCAGTATTTAACACCTCAAGTAGTTCTCCATAGCCTATATTTTAGCTAAGATTTTGCTCGTACTGTTGGCTATGGAGAGCACAACTTATTTTCACTTGAAAAATGCTTGCCGAAAATCATTTATTTTTGTGACACCATCATGTGACGAAGTATGAATTAAGCTTGTAGGAATTTGTTACTCAAAAGTTTTGTGTCTGCTATGGCAGACAAAGCATACATTACTATTTTACAGATGCCAACAGCATTAATGAAGCACTGTCTTCAGTTTGTTTGGTGTTTTTTTTTTGTAGGAAATAAATAAGAGCGAAGATCCATAGTGAAAAGGGTTCGTCTTTTACTTTGTATTGGGATAGTTATCACAGTTTGTACAGCCAACAGTTTTTCTTTAGTTGTCAGTTTTGTATAAAAAAAGAAATTATGCACAATCCTGTGTCAAAGAAAAATCAAGGATTGTTTGATGGTAACCTTTTTTTAAATAAACTTTGAGCAATAAATGCTCAAACTAATTTATTGCACCTCTTGTACATTTTTACAAATATCTTCAGACCCCACATATGCCATTGCAACAATGTCGACTACTACATCATTTAACAATCATACATCCAATTTATGTAGCGCTTTTCTCTGTACTCAAAGTCGATTAATCATGAATTTTTGTCCTTAAAAGTGAGACATTCCCAGAACCGTAACATCTGCTCTAAAAGAGATGTAAAGACAATGAAAGCATTTGCCTTTTAAGGTGTATCTCATTGGAATGGAAAAACTTAACTATGGGAGTGGTTTAAATTAACTGCTACAACACCGGAATAAGGGCTTTATAGTGGATACGCCACATTCATAAACACTGATGATTTATGCTTTACAAAAGCACTTTCAATGTACATTCATGGAATACTTATGCATTGTTCAAGTATTAAAAAAATGTTTTTTCTCGCAAATGCCCTTTTCGGCTGGAACTAAATGCCATAGGTCACCCCATTCGGATGCTATCAACATAGGTCTAGTCACGACAACTTGGACCCTTTTCACAGCAGACATTTTGACAGCCAAATGGGAAAAACATTAGTTGTGGGTGTTTAATTCAGGCAACTGTCCATGGCCTGGCTAGAGCTGATGATTTATTTCTGGCAGTCTCATTTGAGTAGTTTCCAGGCTAAACTGTCCATGTTGGCACACAGTAGCACCTACATGAAACACCCACAATTAATGTTAATGTTGCAATGTTATATTTCATCATTACAATGCATGGGCACATACACCGTTCATTGTTCTCTATCTCTACTTAAGCACTGTTCATCATAGAGGTCTGTCATCAACATCACCCATTGTCTAATCTGAGTTCCCAGAAGCTCTCGCATAAAAACAGTCAAACCTGATGGGGGAAATATTCTGATACCTGAGCAAAAAAACTAAAATTATAAACATGCCCACATCTGTTTGCAGTAAGCAAGAATTGCACAATTTGATTCATCTTTTAAATACAAAATACTCAACAAAAGACAAAACAAAGATACTGTAATTACAGCTACAGTGCATATCATACAAAAAAATTACAATACAAATTAACAAGATATAATTTAGATATTGCCATATTGTTCATTTAGAGATGTCTACACTTTAAAAAGGTTTTCAAATCGTCTCTCTTCTTAGCTTTTTTCCAAGACTGGTGAGATATACGTACCATCGCCAGATATTGAAAACCACCAACGTATTATTATAGGTGGGGGCGGCAGTGGCTCAGGGGTAGAGTGGCCGATAGAGCGGCCGGATCGATCCCGGGCTCCCCCAGAGTTAATGTCGAAGTGTTCTTGAGCAAGACACTGAACCCCTAATTGCTCCCGATGAGCAGGTTGGTGCCTTGCATGGTTTCCTCCGCCATCGGTGTATGAAAGTGTGTGTGAATGGGTGAATGTAATGCACAATCTATGTAAAGCGCTTTGGATAAAAGCGCTATATAAATGCACCATTTACCATTTATAGGTGGCTCTGGTGAAACACCTGGTTTTTATGTCCCAGTGTCTACCGAGTATCATGGCAGCCAGCTAGCTAGAGAACCTTGACAATAGAGGCTCTGCTGGGTGGATCCACACGGTACAGCCCCACGCCCAAGCACACAGGCTGACTCAGCTTAGTCTGGTACTCATACAGCTGAATCAACTTTGGACCCACCTCGCTAAAAGTGATCACGCCTTTCTCAAAATTCACATTTACCGCTATCCGCTTGTACTTCAGTGTTGCAGAAAGGACGTTCTTCTTGCTGTTGTGGTAGGTAAACAGTTGGCCCACGCCATTGCACGTGAGACTCCAGGACTGGGCATTCATTCCGAAGTTGCTAATGTCTTTGCTCTTGCGGTTGATGCCCTTGTAGGACACGGCAATATCCCAGTATCCCTCTGCCTCCACCTCCCAGGAGTGGGTACCACTGGTGAAACACTGGGTGGAGAGGACCTGGGGAGCTGCATCAAAGCGGCTCGGCTCGCTGGGATACGTCAGCTTGGTCTTCACTCTCTCCACCATATGGAGGTCAGGGGACACTTTGAGGAAAGGACTGACAGTGTTCATATCCAGAGTGAGAGTACCTGTGGTGCAGACACAACACATTAACAGCATGGCCGCAAATATACATGTAATTCACAAAACATGCCAACGGTCAGATCTGATCCAAAAGCGCTCGTATGAGTGTTTCTATGAACTTAACTCTGATTCATTGTTCATGTTCTTATCAGAATTTGTACCTTGGTATGCACAAAACCTGTGTGTGCTTTTAGACATAGGCCTACGTATGTGTCGGAACTCGGAAGGCACTTAGAATGCCTTATTCTTTATACAAAATCAATTGCAGCAGTACCAAACCTCACTAACGAAAATGTTTCAGTTTCAGTCTTTCATTTATCAAATAAAAAAAGATGCCTGTTCAACTTTGCCAACAACTTATTGCTAAGTTTCTGAGTAAGACATGAGAAATTCAAACCAATTCTTTTGGCACTAATTTTCCACTTTCCCTCATTTCCCCACACATTTGTGGAATTGTGATACTGCTGACTGGCTGCTACATGTCTCCTCTGATACCAGTCACTGGGAGGACATACCACATGCAAAGGAACACCTTATTCCTCCCCATTCAACACCCCTGCTGACAGGCACCCTTGGACAACCTGTAAAGAGTCGCTAATGCAGTGACAAAGAACGCCCTCCCCATGCTGCCGAGCTGGATGCACCGTGGACAATTCAAACCCATAGACATAAATAGGTAGACTGCGCGTATTGAAATGTAATGTAGCCTTTACTTCACAACATTATCTCTTGTCTTTTGACAAATGCTCTCCCTGCATGACATCTTACCTAAATACATTGTCTCTTCATCTGTGTGACCGTGTATTCGATGATCAACCAGGAATTCTGTGGTGGGCAAACATTAATGAAAGAATTCACTTTGTATCAGTAAAATATTTAAAGGTAGGGTAAGTGATATTTTTTGGTTAAAACAAAAAGTATTTTGTTAAAAGGTTAAAGCACTATATTCTGATAGTAATCATTGCTATAGAGTGTTTGTTCAGTAACAGGAGTCTCTCCAGCTCTTTAATAAACAGAAAATACATTTTCCGGTAGGTGTCAAAATCTCAGCCAATCAGGAGAAAGTACCCATTTTTAAGCTTCATTTTTATAGTTCCAGTTCCAATTTTGCCTGCTCATTTCTTAGTGTCATCACTTCCAATTTCACTTGTTTAATCTATATCCTGATTGAGTTCTCTATCCTGATTGGATAAAATTGGAAATGAAACTGAAACGAAAATGCATTTTCTGTTTTAGAAAGAGCTGGAGAGACAAGGAGACTCCTTTTACTGAACAAACACTCTATAGCAATGAGTACTATCAGAATATAGAGCTATTTAACACTTATTTTAACCAAAGAAAATCACTTACCCTACCTTTAATGTGTCTCAATTACATTGAAAATAATTGTAAACGTATTTTAATTCATAGACATTGCACTTGCCTGCAACAGTAGAATAGATGTTATGCAAACGGGTTTGTTGCTTGTCCAGTGTCTCTGAGAGTGTCTGATTTTCCACAGCAAAAGTATAGGCTAAAGATGAAAATAATTGTCCAGTCAGTCAATTAACAAAAATAAAACAAGTATATTGTAATATAAGTACCGTTACACAGAAGAGCACAGATTGTATTACTTTCATTTTGTTTATATAAGCTCAGCTGTGAATGTTTTTATTATTTCTGTAATATGCTCCAGCCTCCTGTGATATTGGCTACTACTGTATAGTAGTAGTATAGTAACACACAAACAAACACACACACATGGTTATTTACAAAACCTGACCTGAAGTTTAATCTCCAATCTCAGTTTATACTGACTTACCATAATACAGGACAATAAACCACAGACAGAGGAGTACCACAGTGACACTGTTAAGGGGAGATTCATTAGGCTTCACTTTCTGCTTCTGTCAAAAAATAAATATGAGTCTGATCAGTTATCGTGTTATGCACACTAATGATCTGTCCATTTTAATCTAGAACAAGTTAACAACGACTTTCAGGGCACAATTTCAAGCACTCCCATAGTTATGTCATTATGTGCAATTAAATTTGAGTCTGGGTTGATGAAATGTAGACAAACTAGGTAACATAAAATAACTAGGTTGGTAAGCCTATCTATGGTGCCACCAAACGGTTACGTTGAACTCACTTCATTTTCTATGTCCTCTCGCAGTTTTCCGATGGAGTCCTTACATCCTGCAATTGTTCCTTCAAGTGAGTTGAAGCGCTCATCCATGTACTCCTGTTTTATACACACACACACACACACCACACCACACCACACCCCACACACACACACACACACACACACACACACACACACACACACACACACACACACACACACACACACACACACACACACACAAATATTGTGAAAAATGTCGCAGCTAGGATTCTATCTAGCACCAGATGAAGGGGTCATCCTTTATCCTACCCACACTAGTGGCCAGTTACTGTAGGTCAGGATTGACACTTCTTGAGCCTGAGTGCCAGTTAGATCCTCAAAAAAGTCACTTCTTTCTATCCTGCATTGTAGAATTGAAAGGTGACTGTGCTTGTTAAAGCACAGTCATGAATGTGTGATCATTAAAGCCCCTACAATTTTGAACCTGGTGAGGTCAAACTTGCTAAATCTATTTTATAACCTAGGTCACTTCTAAAACACACACACACACACACACACACACACACACACGCACGCACGCAATTTATTTATTTACTTTTACAATAATTTATAGACAGTCACCTTTTTTATGACGTCCGACTTTTACAGGGACCATCAATAACTGAAATCAACTGGATACGGGGATTTCCTACAGGTGTGGCTGTAAGTCTCTATTTACAAGAAAAGGCATTGCTCATTCTACTTCCGCACGTAACAGCAAAACAAAATTCTTGTTGATACAACAACAGAGATACTGGATACTGATAGAATGAAACGTGAGAGGATATTTCTCATAGCAAAATGATGAAGGATTGTGGTTGTTGTGAAGTGAGTCTATTTAAAGTATCAACTCATTGCACACTACTTAAAGGTAGGAGAAGTGATATTGTTTTGTTAAAGTAAATCTTACATAGCTCTATATTTTGATCATACTCGATCGTACTCATTGCTATAGAGTGTTTGTTAGGTAGATGGAGTCTCCCTGTCTCTCCGGCTCTTTAGTAAACA
The DNA here is from genome assembly GCF_963280865.1 of Gymnoscopelus braueri. NCBI lineage: Eukaryota > Metazoa > Chordata > Actinopteri > Myctophiformes > Myctophidae > Gymnoscopelus > Gymnoscopelus braueri. The sequence goes on from NC_137611.1 coordinate 19,043,970, forward strand.
GAAAATGCATTTTCAGGTTGCGATACAAATTTCATCCAATCAGGAGAGAGAACTCACACAGGATACAGAAATGAGCAGACAAAATGGGAACTGTAACACTATTAAATCGAAGCTGATAAATGGGTGCTGTCTCCTAATTGGCTGAAATTGGCAACCCACCTGAAAATGTATTTTCTGTTTATTAAAGAGCTGGAGAGATAGGCAGGCCCCTTTTTAATGAACAAACACTCTATAGCAATGATTACTATCAGAATATAATGCTTTAACATTTATTGTTTATTTGACAGGACAGTAGGCTGACAGGAAATGGGGAGAGAGATGGGGGGGTGACACGCAGCAAAGGTCGTCGGGATCGGGAGTCGAACCCGCGACACGCTGTCAGGCCGGTTTACCAGCCTAGGTGCCCAGGGCCATGCTTTAACCTTTTAACAGCAAAAAAAACCCATTTGTTGTAACCACAAAATATCACTTACACTACCTTTAATGAGTCTGTGATGAGAGGAGAAACATCTTAAACTCACAGTCAGTTTCCTGGACAGGACAGCGTTGGCCTCAGTAGCCTGCTTCCTCTCCTTGGTTTCAAAGGCGCAGATGTTGCAGATGTAGCGTCTGGATGCCTTACAGTAGTACTTCAGCACCTCGTCGCTGTGCAGCGGGCACTTCCTACTCTTGAGATCCCCCAGGGGATTGACGAGGGGGTGGCCTGTGAATGCTGGTCGCTCCAGATGGTCCCTGATGTGCTCCTTACACAGTGACACCTCGCACTGCAGACACGTCTTATTCGCCAGCTCCCGTCTGTCTGGGCAGCAGTCGCAGTACACCTTCTCTGTGTTCTTGTTCTTAAGTCGAGCACAGGTTAAATTAAGTCACTTTAGTTGATTGTTCATTATTTGGACCCCCTTTGCATGATATGAGTGGACCCAGGTGCCTGATATGGAGGAAAATATTGCATTGGCCTGCCTATAATTTAACAAAACATGGTGAAATAACAACACATGCTCAGGAAATTCAAGCCTACCTTATATTACCTATAATACCTAATGTTAAGGATGGGCCTGCTTTGCATTGCAAAGAGTGTGTGTTTATCAGGTGCAGTAATCCAGCTAAGTCAGTGCTACATACAATGTATGACAGCATCTCCAAATGTCTGTGGGGTCCAATCCACAAACAATACAATCTTTAAAAGAAAGTAGCCTATTTAAAAGGGAGAAAGTCAAGTGTTTAAGCATTATTCCATCTATGACAAAACACTGATCTTGATTCACAGAGACCTGCTGAACTGCTGACTGATGATGTGCCAAGACCTGTGCTTGACAATAATGAACAGATCAAGTATACCTTCTCTTTCCAGTTGTTTCTGTAGTCCTCTGCGATGTTGGACAGTGAAAAACTTTTCTGCACTCCAATGACCTGCCCAAAGTATGACCTGCAGTCGGGGCAGCGGAACGGGTAGTCTGCGTGGTCAATCATCCCTTCAAGACAACCCATGCAGATGCTGTGTCCACAGGGCAGCAGACGGGGCTCATTGAAGATGTCCTGGCACACTGGACATGTCAGCAGCACCTCCAGATGGAGCTTCTCTTCATTGGCCATGCTGAAGTGTGCAACAAAGCACATGCAGATTAGCAGTGGTGGAAAAAAATACTAAATTATTTTACTTAAGTAAAAGTACTGCAATGTTTAGAAACACTCTGTTTAAGTAAAAGTACAAAAGTATTGGTATCAAAATATACTTATATATACCATTTCACAAGTTTTCAAATGTACAAAATGTATATAAATCTTTTGAAAATAGCAGATCTACAAGCTTGTAGATCGGCTATTTTCAAATGGCCGAAATGTAGGCTATAATATATAGGGCTGAAGTGGGTAATGCATGCAATAATCAAAATATACAAAGTAACTAGTAACTAAAGTTTTCAAATAATTGTAGTGGAGTAAAAGTATAATATTTGCCTCTGAGATGTAGTGGAGTAGAAGTAACAGTACTGAAAAATTGGAAATACTACAGTACTTGAGTAAATGTACGAGTTATTTTCTCCTGTCAAAGAGGTCTCAATCAATGCAACGACTTTGACAGTCATTTGTTTTTGTCCAGTCGAAAGCAATCAATGGCAGGTGAACGTATTATACCAAGAAGTATGCCTACCTTAATTGCTAGATCATGGAAGGTTTAGATATGCCTTTCGCAGTTCGCACTGTCAAAAGTGAAAGCAAGCCATGTTTATACAGTTTATTTCCTTGTAGGGCGGGACACATGCAGCACAAGGGAGGGATTAGCCCCGTTTAGAACCTCACTCTCCACGATAGCTCCGAGATGAGGTCCCGCTGTCTCGGGTCCCGGCAGAGGTAGAGTCCTTCCAAATGCAGTGAAGATCACCTTTTTAGCAACATCGTATCCAAAAAGTATAGGTAGTGCGAGACACCTACAGATGTTTGACATTTCACCGGAAAGTACAATTTAACCGACGGGGGTTGAAAAACCCGTTTAAACGCTTATTTAGTCAGCCTGTGCCATGTTTTCCCATTATCCGAATTGGGAGCAGTACTGGCACCTGCCGTAGGGGGTTCTTCCCGGGTTGAAGTTACAAGAAGACTTGCCTAAAATAGGCATTGCGTGTTTAAAGCCTAAAAAAGCCTAAAATATTATTAATGCATGCAAGTCATGACGATTAGACCTACCTATAAATAAATAAAAGATTGCCCAAAAATAACGAGTCTTTAACAGGTTGGTTTAGCCCTGAAACCTGTCATGGCATGACAGGTTCTACTTGTTCCTGTTTTTGGACATTTCTACATTTACAACAACCCGTACATACATAAACGTTAAGATTTCAAATATAAAGTGCCCCATGGCCATGGATGTAACAAGTTAAAACGTACCCGTATCTTCCGTATTGTTCAATAAAAAGCATTTTAATCCGATCGGCGGCCATTTTTTCAGTTATAATGTATGAGTGCAGTACACCTCTCAACCGATAGGCTCGCGCAATTGAAAGCATATGGAGAAAATTCGGAAAAAATGGCCACCGATCGGATTAAAATGCTTTTTATTGATCAATACGGAAGATATGGGTACTTAGACCCAGACGTTTTAACCTGTAACATCCATGGCCGTGGGGTCAGAACTTTATATTTGAAATCTGAACGTTTATGTAGATGTACGGGTTGTAAATGTAGAAATTTCAAAAACCAGGAACGAGTAGCGCCATGACGCTTTTGACAGACGAGCGTCATGTGAACCATGGCTACAGGTTGCGGATCAACTTCACGTTCGAAAAATGTAATGATTTGAAAACCAAACGATTATCAATCACCAATTATTAATAAGGGGTATAATAATACAACCACTCGCTTGAGTTGAGTGCTGTTGTGGTAAGTGATTTAAAAATAATTATGAATTCATAACAGTGGTGTAACGTAACTAAATACATTTACTCAAGTACTGTAAGTACAATTTTGAGGTATTTTAATTTCCAATTTCCACACTTTTACTTCTAGTCCAAAGTCCACTATATCTCAGAGGCAAATATTATACTTCTACTCCACTACGATTATTTGTAAACTTTAGTTACTAGTAGTTACTTTGTAGATATTTATTATTACAAAATCCACTTCAGCCCTATATACATTTCGGCCATTTGAAAATAGCCGATCTACAAGCTCAATGCCTCATGACGCATTGTGAGCTTGTAGATCTGCTATTCTCAAAATATTACACATTTGAAAACTTGTGAAATGGGACATTCTGCAAAATGAGTACTTTCTACTTTTGGTACTTTATGTACATTTTGATACCAATACTTTTGTACTTTTACTCAAGTACATTTTTAATTCCAGACTGAGTATTTATATATTGCAGTATTGATACTTTAAAGCAAAAAATAAAAAAATGTTGAGTACTTTTTCCACCACTGACGCTAGGGCAGTTGGTTGTTTGTGTTTGATGGTGCCTGCAATGTTTGTGCCCTAACTAGCCTACTGATTAACTGTTGCATAACTAGAATTTCCCCAAACCCAATCTATAAACGTGTAACTAGGGTTCAGAGGACAAACACATTTATCAGTAGGTAGGCGGTATTAAAAGTTGATTGTATAATACTACTATGTTCAAATCCAATCATGCTCTTGAACCATAAATGGCAACTCCGTTTATGACTATATCAGGTAATAAAAATGAAATTGGACCATGAGTTTCCATAGTCTTGAGTTTAAGCAACTCCCAAAGTGCACGGTGCAAGTCCAAAAGTTTGTAAAAAAAAAAAAAAGTATGATTCATTCTGTTCACATCAAGCTAAAATTATTGTTTGCAAATTAAAACTCCAGAAACAGTTTAATACAAATTGTATAAAAAAAAAAGAATAGCAGTACAGTCAGACTGCCACATGTAAAAAACACATACAAAAAAACAAAACATTTCAACAGCTTTGAAAGACAACAGAATTAAGAAAGTCTAAAAAAGTGTTTAAGCATGGTAAAGAAGTAGTAACACACAGCTTATATAAATGGCACATACTGTACTCTTCTAGTAATTGCTGACAAGTAGAAATCTGTATTTACACTTTTGGAGCGAAACTATATACATACAGTATGTTCACAGGCCTTCTAACTGCAAAACACCTACATAGGCACACATGTATACAGTCACATGTATACAAGCTCCTGCTGGCTGGGAGAGAAGCTGTTCAAAAGTGAATACAAGTAATTATAACAATGCCATGACAGCACCTTCTCACTGTTTAAAGTATTGCTTGAGGTCTTTGCCATTTGTTTGCCTTTGGGAGATTGTACTCACAGCTAGAGGCCATTATTAGTCCAGTGAATAGATTTTTTATGTCTAAGTGTGAACATTAGACATTAATGTCTTTTAATGTCTGAACTCTATATCTATTGGATATAGAGTTCAAAATATAGAGACTTCAAAACATGAAGAAAAAGTTTGATTAATTAACATCTATATATGGGCCAGGTTAACACAACTGTCCACATTTACAGATGGTGGAATGCAAGAAAAGTAGAGGAACATTAATCAAAATATGAAGAAAAAGTTTCATTAATTAAAACTAAGATGGGCACCAGCAGCTTTTTGGGACACCATTATGTGTCTGAGTGAGTATGGGGCTAATGTCCCAAACCACTGGACATGTGCATGCTGCCAGTAGGCAGAGAAATATCCTCGATAATTTTTATTTATTTATTTTTAGAACTTACATTTTGTACTGTAAACAAAGGCATTCAGATTGGGCTGACTTTGCCCAAATATGTGATGCAAGCACTGAAGTCATAGAAGACTGACATCATACACGGTCCACATGATATCAAAGATCCACTTGGATGCCACACTTGTATTGGACCCCTTCTAGTTAACTTGTCCATGACATTACACAATGCTTACCCTAGTAGGCATGTCTTTACAGTGGCTGATGCGTTTCAAATTTCACCAGCTGTTTTTTACATCCTGTGTTATTTTATTTGTGTAAAAAATGTTTCTCCTGAATAGCACTTAAAGTCTTACCTGACAAAATACTGTAGCATACAGTAGATAAACTTGCCAGCCACAGACAAATATTACCAGCAAATAGCTGAGGTCAATCTCAATCCTGCTAAATGTCAACAGGATAAAGGATGGCACAACAAAGAACTGTGTCCTGTAGTGGTTTAACTTTTCAAACCCCATTTAAATCAGTAGTGGTCATACAAGGAAAACAAAATAACATCTCAGATTTGAGGTAGAACTATTGTGTGAATCCACTCAGCTAACCAATGAATACTGAGATATTACAAGCCTGCAATTTTCCTGAATGAAGGAACGAATGCTCCACATGGGCTCTCATTGTGTTTCTGGAGATTCCGGAGGATCCTGAACCTTTTGCTGCACAGGCCGCAAATAAAAGGCTTGTCGCCGGTGTGAAACCTCAGGTGGGCTTTCAGATTGTCTCTGAGTCTGAAGCTCTTACCACACTGAGGACAGTTGTGTGGCCTGTCGCCCGTGTGAAACCTCTCGTGACGGCGCAGACTCTTCCTTAGGGCAAAGACCTTGGTGCAATGGGAACACGAGTACGGTTTCTCCCCGGAGTGGAAGCGTTCGTGACGCCGGAGAATCTTACGGTGTTTGAACTTCTTCCCACATTTGTTGCAGGCATACCCGCCGTGAGAGTGGGCTACGACCCCCTGAAGACGCCACACGCCATTTGCGCACCGGGTGAAGCAGCAGAGCCGATGCCCCGTGTGGAGGCCCTGATGGCGGCGGAGATCTTTCAGCCCAGGCAGACCAGATTTTCCCTTAGCTACGCTTCCATTGCTAGCGTCAATGATGCTCTTCTTCTCTGATTCCGAAGCCAGTACGTTCACCAGATGTACTGAGCAGGGCTTCGTCAACTTCCTGTCTGGAGAGACCAGCTTCAGCTTCAACTGGAGATGGTTTTCAGTCTCCTGCTCGGTGTGGATCCGCTCCCATATGCTGACCGGCACAGGAGCCATGGCCTCATCGGAGGAGGATGGGCTGTAGGCGGTACCTTTGGCGGTGCTGACGTTGGCTTGCTGTGGCTCTACCTGAACAGGTTCTTTAGATTGTTCAGGTTCTCGAACATCGGTCTTCAGAATTAGTGGACAAACAAACTTAATCTGGTTCGCAGTGCTGATGTTGGCCAGCTGTGGCTCCACCTGAACAGGTTCTTTAGATCGTTCAGGTTCTCGAACAGCCGTCTTCAGAATCAGTGGACAAACAAACTTAATCTGGTTCCCAGTGGTGCCATCACTCTTTTGTTCTGGTCGGATCAGGAGAGGTTTCAGTTTAGCTAGCACAGATGTCCTAGCGCTTTGGGAAATTATGAGTCTTTGATCTGCAGAGACAGAGAAATTGGACATAGTTTTGGCCGTCATTACATTTATGTACGTAGGTGTTATGTTGATTGTTGATATTATATATTCTTCACTGCTGAGGTGGTATCGGGTATTTATTTTCCTGGTTATAAATTATGATATGGCTGTGTATTCAAACTGCTTTGAGTTTTCTATTTGTATTATTGCTCATTATTCTTCATCTGTGGAGAGGGGAAATGTATGGCACATCCTCCACATGACACCACCAGGAGGTACACAAATAATTTATAGCAATAATAAAGGATTTCATAAATAGCTTAACATTTACAATGACTGACAGTAGCAATCATCATTAAGGAGAAAGTAAACCAAAGAATTCTCAACACAAGTTAAAGATAATGCGCTGTGTTTTGAATGACAACCACATATCTAGAAGGAACTCCATACGAGTGCAACGAACATTGTGAACAAAATAGGGACGCCAGGTTGAATGCTCATAAAAGACGTATAGGCATGCCCCACATGATGGAATATTTTGCTTAGCCCAAACTGGAATAACCAGCTCAACTGGCACTCTAACATTGTCTTTAAACAGTAACATAATAGGTCACCCCACCCTAATTCACAGAAAATTATTTCCTTTTCAAAAACGGGAATCGCACAGTATTGCATGTCTTCATGTATCAGAACATGTTTTGAATAACAGTACGATTTGGAAGTACTTTTATGCTATTGCCGGAATTTGCCGCAGGCCCGCCGTGCATACCAACCATTTGTAAAGCTCAATGCAGTATCCTAGAAAAATGATATCTTGGCAAAGAGATAAAACTCAGCACCGCATTGATCAGCCAAGATAGTGGGTTTAAGGAAGTGCAAAACTTCAGTGCAACATCTGAAATCATTCTTTAATTAGAACATATAAAGACATGCCTGACTATACTCTGAGGTTACCCGTTTTGAAAAGAACATGTTCAACAGCTTAAACAGCTGCCCCAAGCTACTGTATTGGAGGCTGACATTGAGATATAATCCACAGGCAAGTTTCTCAATACTGAGTGAACTGCTCAGTGCAATTATGCACTGTATGTCAGAATTATACCACATATTTTATGGGAAGCTATCCTTTAAGACAAAAACACATTGTCAGAAAGCCAGTAAGAGAACTGCCACTCAGCCATTGTTATATTAGACTTATTCTTACCAACTTCTTTTCGAAGGACACTGGTGACCAACTTCTTACCAACTTCTTTTCGAAGGTCAATGGTGACCAACTTCTCTTTTCGAAGGTCACTGGTGACCAACTTCTCTTTTCGAAGGTCACTGGCGACCAACTTCTTACCAACTTCTTTTCGAAGGTCACTGGTGACTGGAGGCTCCGATGTGGAGTTACTTGACTTACTTCCCTCCACCATTTTCACATCCTTAAAAACAGATTGTACGCCAGTTAGAAGAAAGGCAGTAACCATTTTGATAACAAGTTGTAATATTTTGTAGGAAAACAAACTTCTCATGCAGGTGTTGAGGAATTCTGTATCAATCAGTAATTGATGAGGCAAATGGAGTCTGACACACTTCATGTTATAAGATAGAAGTTTTATACTGTACATGAGCTTATGGGAAAAGTAGCTACATTAAACCTTTAGGGTGGTGGTTAAGTAGTTCTCTGAGGAAAGTAGGAGTGTAAAGATAAGAGAGGAATTTGCTTGTGTCACGGGACCAAGCTGTACCCAAAACAATAGATACCAGGCCTGTGCCATGGCTTCTTGACTCAGATACTCAGATGGTCACAACCCTAACACTACCATAATTCTTCCACACAGGTATCCAGCACAAATATGTTCTACTAATGTAAACTTTGTTTTTGGAAAAGTGCTATACAAATAAAGTTCATTATATCATTACAGAGTTTCAGATAAACATCAAGCCAACAAAATTGGACAATGATTAACAGTATTTCAGAGCTGCATCAACTGACTTCCAAATCAATCTAACACTATCTAGCTGGACATCAGTGTGATGGCACATTGCAACACTAGTAAAATATTTGAATAGCAAAGGCATATTTGTAAATAAAATATGATTATTTAAGGACGGAAAAGTCACAAATACAAGAGCAATCACATTTGTTCCACCAAAACGTTTAACTTTGAGCTCTAACTTGGCAGTGCTAATAAACCACTGACTGACTGAAGGGCCACAAAATAATAATACTAATGCCAGGCGTCTACAAATGTGGACCCCCTTGAAATTTCATTTGAGCACCTCCAGGAATGCAGGACATCTCTCTCTTCTTGGCTCTCATGTTTCTACTAAGGTAGACCTTTTGATGTTAAGGCATAATTGTCCAATGACAAGTGTGATTTTTGGTTTCATAGTGACTTTCAAGATCCATAAGTGATTGAACCCTATTTGTGCCCACTGACCTCTTTCAAGAGAGAATGTTTGGGGTCAGCGTGGCCATTATCTTCACCCAGGGGTTTATCTGCAGGAGGTGGACCCTCCTCCTCCTCTGCTGTGGAAGTATTTAAACATTCTCCATTCAAACGTGTGGAGGAACACTGGTCATCTGTGAGCGGACGAGGGGGGAGGGGAAGAAACGAGGAACACAAAACAAATCCATGGATTAAAGCTATTAAAGTTGCCGTTGCAACTGCACGTCACGCTCAGATCCTGTTTAGCAGACCATAAGAATTATAATTATATATTATCTAAGTTAGAATACCTACGTGCATTCCAACCACACGTCATGCATTAATTACAGAGATGCACGCGTGTTTACATTGGAAAATGCACGAAGAAAGCATTTTCAAATACGTAATGTGCACGATATGTCTAAAGTGTAATTAATGCTTAGGGTTAACTGAGCAAATACCATATCCTTGGATCAAGACTATCATAGCTGTATTTTATCGAGTCTGACTTTTGCTTTCGTTTCGAACGCTAACTCAGGTCCATAGCGTTAGAAGGAGTTCTCCTTAACGCTATGTTACTTTCGATCCGTTGCCCAGACATGCCCGGTTGCGCAGCGTCCCTAGTAAAAATAAATACAATTTCGCTACTCACCAAAACATTGACGGGTTTAAATTTAGATGTTGAAAGCCTACTTTCCTTAGTGGCAACACTCGGAGCCCCCCATCTCACGTGTAAAATACCCCCTTTTCCAGAATGTAAAATAATCCACCGGATGGGGGGGAAAATGTTTCTGTTACTCCACTGCACCCCCTAACAGATCCGGCCAATGGACGTTTTCTATTGACAAGGTCTGTAGGGGGCGCAGTGGAGTAACGAAAACTTTTTTTCCATCCGGTGGATTATTTTACATTTTGGTCAAAAAGTGTATTTTAGACGTGAGGTTGGGGGCTCCGAGTGTTCCCACTAAGGAAAGTAGGCTTTCAACATCTTTAAACCATCTTTGTTTTGTTGAGTTGCGAAAGCGTATTTTTTATTTTTCATTAGAGACGAGAGGCTGCGGCCCCTGCGCTACCGGGGGATGCCTGGGCTACGGCTCGAAAGTAACACAGCGTTAAAGGAGAACTCCTTCTAACGCTATGGATCATCAAAGCTATACGAAAGCAAAAGTCAGACTCGATTAAATACATCTATGATAGTCCAACAAATACCATGCAATAAAAAACAAGCATGCACAACGCGTTGTTTTAGCTCGCAGATCTGTTCTTTTTTGCCAAGCGATTGCAATCGTACTACGAAACATGAAATAATGTGAGTGAGTGTACAAGAGGAACTAGCATAGCATTGGTCTACAACCGGAAGTAAAACACAAACAAAAATCGCGTTTTACCAATTAATAACCGGTCCGATGGCGAAGGGGAATCGCTCTCATTCACTTGCACTCCGACGCTGCGGCTGCGGACGACTTTAAGAAGACGCTGCTTGTTGCACACACAGTCCGGCGCCCCGCTGGGCTGCTCGGCTGCAGCAGGTCCTTTACGGTGGATCTCTGTGGCGGAGGCTTGGTAGCGACTCTCGAACAGTTTGGTCAGTTCCACCGTCGCCTCTTTCACCAGGGCGCCCAAGACCGTCTCCACCTGGGATTGGAAGCTGAGGTCCAGGGCAGACATTGTGTTGTCTTGTCTGCAAAATCAGTGCTTAGATCTAGAGCTGTGTTGTGTTGTTGTTGTTGTTCGCCGAGAAGGCCATGAACGTTCAACGTTGGTAGTTGCAGTGCTAGAGGTATTTACCACCACCAACACCATGTGGGTGATGGAGCATGGGGGCGTGTCAGATGTTTACGCAGGCGCGCCAAGAGGATGTTTGCTCTCAATCTCAGGTCACTGTAACTGACAAGCCTGTTGTTTGGGTTCTAGTCTAGTCTTAATTTATTTCAAGGGTTCAGTGGTGAAAAAGTAACTCACATTTTTTACTTTACTAAGTAAAAGTATCAATACTGTCTGCAATGTATAAATACTCGGAAGTAAAAGTCCGGAATTCCAAATGTACTTCAGTAAAAGTACAAAAGTATGCACTTAAAGTAACAATTGTAGTAGTAAGTACTCATTATGCAGTTTTCAAATGCATAAAAATGTATAAAAAGCTTATGAAAATAGTAGCTATTATAGACCGAAATGTAAACCGAGCTGAAGTGGTTAATCTAAATCTCAAAATCTATAAAGTAACTAGTAACAAAAGTTGCAGTTGCGTTGGCGTAAAAGTACAATATTTGGGTCTGAGATGTAGTGGAGTAGAAGTAAAAGTACGGAAAATTGGAAATACTCCAGTAAAGTAAAAATAGTACTTGAGTAAATGTACTTAGTTACTTTACACCACTGCAAAATAATTATGTTTTATCTGGGAAGGACCCCCCACCCTGACAAGCAGAATTGTAGGCATTACATTTAGTTGGACTCTGTTCCACAGATAAATATATTGTGAAAATAAGGCTTGTGAGCTTGTATGTCGGCTATTTTCACAATGTTTGCCTCTTTAACCATACAAGATTTGTACATTCAGCAGATCTACAAGCTCACAATGCGTGTCATTGGTGCATAGCTGATGTATTAGGTCTATACAGGTATAGTATTTAAACTGATTTTGATGCTATATTAACACATTTTGCCTGGGACCCCCTATATTTCCTCCATGGTGGAAAGCCTGGTGGCACCTAGGGACCCCCTGACCGCAGGGGTAAGGGCGCCGATACTGCGGGTGCTTCGGGGCTAAAGCACCCACGGGAAATGAAGAGCACCCATCACAAACTCATCACAAAAAAAGAAAAAGAAAGAAACACCGACATCTTCACTTCATGGAGTAACATGGAGAACATTTTTGGTACCAAATTAACCGCATTAAAGTAACAAAATCCCCCTAAAAAGGTAACAAAACCGGGAAATAACCGGAAATAACCGCGCATGCACGCGCGCGGACACAAATCGGCGCCCCTGCGCAGGGGTATTTTTAAAATATATTCTTTTGGCTTTTTGCCTTTATTGATAGGTTACAGTAGGCTGACAGGAAATGGGGAGAGAGATGGGGGGGTGACACGCAGCAAAGGTCGTCGGCACTGTCAGACTGGCATTGCAGCCTAGGGTGCCTGGACCGCCACGCTGTGGCCCAGGCCCCGGACAAGCAAAATTGAACCAACAATAAAGCTGTGATCTAAAAGCATTGCGATATAAACATCTGCATCTGCCAACTGATGTTATAACATACTATGCTGAGGCAGCGCATATTTAGTCTGTCCACTCATTCTTCTAGTAGTATGCAACACCTCATGTCACCTTATCTATGGCTGTGTGTGTGTGTGTGTGTGTGTGTGTGTGTGTGTGTGTGTGTGTGTGTGTGTGTGTGTGTGTGTGTGTGTGTGTGTGTGTGTGTGCGTGTGCGCACCAAATAGCACACATACTGTATCATCTGCCCTGTCTTGTTAGTTTAAAGTTCAGGGGATGGCTAAAGTTATTACCCAGACACTAATATGTTGTTCTAAAATACAGTCTCAACATTATTCAATATTATTGTTTTCAGTGCTGAAATAGAAATTTTACTCAATTTTACTTTTGGCCTTTGGATGATATTGGCAAAATGTGATGGATAGCTTCACAATACATTGATTGGGCAGGTGTGTGTGTGTGTGTGTGTGTGTGTGTGTGTGTGTGTGTGTGTGTGCGTGTGTGTGTGTGTGTGTGTGTGTGTGTGTGTGTGTGTGTGTGTGTGTGTGTGTGCGTGTGTGCGTGTGTGTGCGTGTGTGTGTGTGTGTGCGGATTTCCCACCTTCTGAAGATGCTTAACAACGATGACAAGGATGTTAGGGAGCTGGCCCGATCCTCCCTGTTCCTGGACCGAAGGAGGCGTAAGGTGTCAGAGCCCCAATTCCTTGGATTCAGGAGAAACCCCAGCGGGAAACTGGACACCCGCTCCGCTGGTTTTGGGGTCTGGTCAGACTGGCCAGACCTGAACGACCTCTGTGTCTGCACTGGAGTGTCTTTGGAGTGGGTGCGGTCTGACTCAGAGACTGTGAGGGTCTCAGAGGACATTATAACTGACCCCCTCATCCAGGTCAGGGCAACAGTCACCTAAGCCGGTCACAGTCACCTGCTAATAGCTACAGGTGCCAGATGAGTCCTCATGGATCTACACCAGCATCAACAACAACAACAACAACAACACTGGACTGGACTAAAACTCCAGGGGAAACTTGCATGTCTCCCCTCTGCTGATCACTCTGTCTCACACTAATTTCTTAAGAACACTGCACTCAATGAGGACATCATCACATTCACTGTAAAAGCCAGACTACAAGTCCTTCTCACAAGACTCAACCTTTCCATCTGGTTTCCCACCACTCAGGTCCCTCATTGCCTGCACCACACCACAGAACAGATCACTGAAACGCTGTCACACATCTTGAATGGTTGTTATGCATACAAAGGGATTTACATAGCACGCCATGATAGAATTGTGGAACTCATAGCAAAGGACATATCAAAATATCATGCACCCTCAGTGAGAATGTGCAAACATTCCCGTGTCATTTCATCATGTTTCATCTCTGTGATAACCCAGGAATCTTTAAATCTTTGACAGCTAATACACCAGATGTTGTTGTAGTTGATTAAGAGTCCAGAGAAGTGTCTGTATTAGAGATAGCATGCACCTTTGATCCTAGGCTAGAGGAAGCTTTTATGATCAAGGTCATTAAACACCAACCACTTCTACATACCATCTCAGAGCTGGGATATAGGTGCAGACTATTTGTTATTTGTATTTGGCTGGTTGTTAAAGGGTTCCAACAACTGGGGATGCCCAAAAAGGCTGGCAAATTATTGTGCTGTCTCTGCTATAATTGGCAGCCGCCACATATGGCAGAGACGGTGTTACTTAACCCATATAGTACTGAGTGACATGCTTATTGCATCATGAAGACATATGCCATGATTTTGTGAATATAATCTTACTGCACCTTTAATATTTGTGCCCTTGTATCCTCTCCTTTGTGTGGACATAAATAAAAGGTTACTGTGTGTGTGTGTGTGTGTGTGTGTGTGTGTGTGTGTGTGTGTGTGTGTGTGTGTGTGTGTGTGTGTGTGTGTGTGTGTGTGTGTGTGTGTGTGTGTGTGTGTGTGTGTGTGTGTGTGTGTGTTAGAAATGTAAGAATAATAATATTTGTCCAACAAGTCATAGACATGCAAATTTAAGTCAAGTCTCATGTCATTTTCATTTTTGCACACTAAATAAGGTCCCTCTAATCTTTGCAGTTGGACATCCATGACCAACAGTAAAACAGTATTATACTTAGTCGTTTGTATTTCTACACACAGATACACAACTACTTAAGAAACATTGGAGGGAATTTTGTCCAAGGTGTCCTTTATTTAAGACTTTACAGTAAGGTAAAATTTATCTTGTTACAAAAATAGAATATGACTGTTGTACATATTTTTGTCATAGTAGAAAACATCCATAAGATGTACAGCACTTTCAGTGCACAAAGTTACAATAATTTAACAGATTACGCTCATGAGACTTATGACCCGTTGGAGAGGCCTGCTAGCACCCTTGAATTATATTTCATTTGTTTGGAGTTTGGGGTAATAAAAAAACCTGAACATAAACAACAATTCAAACATTCAAAATGCAACAGACTTCACAGATGGACTCAGACATAATGCATTGACATTGCACCAGCACTTTGAAAAATAAAAGGAAGTAGGAATATAAAAAAAAACAATAG